>NC_062217.1:78670342-78970342 GCF_902686445.1 Sciurus carolinensis
AAGTTGTTGCTATAAATAAAGGATTTTACTTTGTATTGTTCTATTAGTAAAAATGTTTAAATTATCAAAGATTCCCTATTTTAGAATCTTAAAAGGCAATATTGTATACTCATTCTCCTGAGTATTACACTAAGAATGTCTTCCATTTGGTTTCTAAATAGTACTAAATTTATTTCATCTTCTTTAAATATTTATTGAGCTTCTCCTTTATGCCAATTTTATCTTGGCATTGTAATAAATGTAATCAGTACCATTCCAGTCAGTTTATGCTGCTATAGCAAATTACCACAGACAGGGTTACTAAACAGCAAACATTTATTTTTCAGTTGTGGAGGCCAGGAAAGCCAAGATCAAGGTTCAGCAGATTCAGTATCTCTGATGAGGTCACACTTGCTGGTTTGCAAATATCTGTCATCTCATTTACTCTCACATGGGCAAAATGAGTATCTTTACAAGGACATTCATATTCCATTCATGAAGTTTCTGACCCCATGGCCTAATTGCTTCCCAAGGAACCACCTCCTAATACTATCACATTAGAGGTTAGGATTTCAACATATGCTGTTTGAAGAACATCAATATTGAAACCATAACAAGTGCTTTATAACATTTTCTCATCTAACTCTATAACCGCTTAAGTATGTGGTGTTTCTGCTTTACAGAGTAGGAAACTAAGAGATGCTGCATGTGTAACATGAAAAAAGGTCACAGGATTGTCCTGTCTAGAAGCCATCCAGTGCTGTACCCAGGGATGCACAGGAGTTTTAACCATCTTTCTGAATCGGAAGATCACACTCTTAATGAATAACAAGTATGTTTATTTAGCACCTCATTGTTCATTTGTCTTCTTCTTCTTTTTTTTTTTTTTTTTTTGTGTGTGTGTGTGTGTGGGAGGAGGTACCAAGGATTGAACCCGGGGGCACTCAACCACTGAGCCACATTCCCATCCTATTTTGTATTTTATTTAGAGACGGGTCTCACTGAATTTCTTAGTTCCTCACTTTTGCCGAAGCTGTCTTTGAACTCATGATCCTCCTGCCTCATTGAGGCCAGTTCATTTTTCTTCTTAACAAACATTTACATGAGATTCAGTTGCTTTCTTAACAAACATTTACATGGGGTTAACTTTTAGCATCTCTTAAATTTCAAGGAAAAAATTTTAAAGAAAAGTACCTACAGTTGCTTGCATGTTAACTAAAATATAACCTTTTCCTCATATTTTTATTCATCATACTATTTCATTTGAGATCTTATGAAATTATGTATCTGAATAAATTCACTATGATTTAACTATTAACTTTACATTTTTTTATTTGAAATTGTGTTCGTGTATGACTATATCAATGTTTTGCTTTGCTTTGTTTTATCAATGTGTGTTTTAACAAACTCAGTTATTGAATCATTTACTGAATTTTATAGAATGTTGTTCCAAAACCTCAGAAATACTGATTGTCACAATGTATATTTGTCTTACACTTTATCTCTGCATCTGTCCTCACTTTCCATGCCACAGGAAGCAGATGTCATAAACAAAGAAAATTGGTGGCAATCAAAGTTCTAGCGATGTTCTATGCTAGACATCAAATTTCTGTCATCTCTGAATATGACCTTGTCTTTTGTTCAAGCACATTATTTTTATTGCACCCAGAATCATAAAAGTTAAATTAGGGGAAACTTAGCTTAACCTGGATTACCTTGTACCCTGTTAGTGTCATCAAATCTAATATTAAGGACAGCTCATAAAGACAAGATTATTCACCATTGTGACTAAATGAACTTCTTAATAGCTCCTTTATTGTAAAATAACTAAAGAATCTATTAAAATACATTACAACAGCTGATTTTCCAGGACCCTCTAAGATACGTTGACATTTCCAAAGTATAATATGAAAATTAGAAAACATAGTGAGGCATAAGTCATGCAAAAGAGTTCATTTATCTAGTGTCTACTGTTTATCAAATTCCAAATACAGAGCTAGTTTTATCACTATTTTTATTCACTCATTTTTCTATTTATTGTTTGTTTCCCTCTAGTTCATTATCTACTCCATAAAGTCAGGGACACTTAGTTTTGTCATTACAACTTCAAAACCAAGAATCCAATGTGTCTGAGACAAAGTAGGCATTCAATGTTAATCAATTTTTGAAAGAAAATAAGTCGAAATTACACTTGTCATTACATCATCCTTATTTACCACTATGTCTAAACTTAAAGTTCTTTGTATCATAAGAACTTTGAATCATGATAAAATAACTATTCAGGTAATAAAAGTCTTCACTAATAGACAATGGATTAATTGTAAGTTTTCAGAACTTAAAAAAGGCCTATTACATTTGCTATGTAACTAATTATTATTCCAAGGAGTGATTGTAAATGGTAATATAGAGGTGTTAAAGTGTTTGAGAAAAATTTGAAAGGCATTTCTGAAACACCACTTGTAATTCAAAATGAATTTGTTAAGATCACTGTAACAAGTAACAAACTGGGCATTCAAATTGGGTCAATAATTATTCTGATCCTTAGTAAAGGTTGATGTTTACTTTGAAGCATTATAATGGTAATCTAACATAATGAATGAAAGTAACAATGGTGTGCTTCAATTTTTTTGGAACGAAATACAAAGCTTAGCTTTCATAAAGAAAAACAAAATAATAATAATAATAATAATAATAATAGAACAATATAGCAAACTAAAAAAAAGAAACAGCCATTCCTGTTGTTGGATGATGATCATATTTGTGTTTTCTCATTTAGTAGAGAAAATTATTAGCTTTATAATGAGATAAGCATATTTCATTTTTAGTCAAATAATTTTTAAGGTTATTTATAAATTCTTAACAGTCCTAAGGGAAACTAATCCAAGTATGCTATTGGGACAACGTTTTAATCAGTCTTTTTTCTTTCTTGTACAATTTTCCAAAATCTAAGAAACAATTTAAATTTAAATTTCTTGTTTGAATTTTGAAGAGGAAGAAATATGGCTTATAATGAACAAATTTGATCATAATTCCTCTGTTTCAATTCTCAGAACTTCTTCATAGTTTGTTGTTTTAGTCAGCTTTATCACTTCTGTGACTAAAGGACCTGACCAGAACAACTGTAGAGAAGGAAAAGTTTGAGAGTTCATGGTTTCAGAGGTTTTAGTCCAGAGAAGGTGGGCTGGATTTCTCTGTGATAGAGGTGAGACAGAACATCATGGCGGAAGAGTATGGTAGAGGGAAGCAGCTTACATGTTATCAGGAGGCAGAGAGAGAGAGAGACTCTGCTCTCCAGATACAAAATTTATACCCGGTAGCTATGACCTAATTCCCACCTCCTACAGCCACACTCTATCACTTCAATTACCACTCAGTTAATCCCTATCAGGGATTAATTCACTGATTGGATTAAGACTCACACCCAATCATTTCTCCTCTGAACCTTTTTACACTGTCCTACACTTGAGCTTTTGCGGGGACATCTCTCATCCAAACCATAACATTTGCAAATTAATAAGGATTATCTATTAGCTGAAATTCCCATTACCTAAATTCTTATATTTGTAATATAAATTGCAGAAAAATAATGAAATTGCAATTTTCTGGTCATACCACACTACTACATTACTTGTACATGCTCTACATTCCTTTTCAGTGTTTTATTTTCTTGTGTTTATTTAAACATGCAGGTGTCTGTTTGCTCAGTATTATCCAATAAGTGAAGCTTGCAGCCATTCTCAGTTGAATGGAAGCCCTGGCTCCTGGGCCCACATTGCACTTTAGACACAGCGGCACTCAGTTTACACTAATTCTTGTAAAACATTTAATTATGAATGCTTTGAGTTGCATACATTCGTAACATCCCCTTTCTAAAATGGTTGCCCGCAATGTTCTCTTGTGATGATTACTGAACAAGTTAACTGATGCTAGTGGTCCACTGGATTCAAGGAAAAACTGATATAAAATCTGCCCTCTTTAAGAATATGTATTTTACTCAGTTTATTATGAAGGGATGAAGGTTAAATATGTGTGATTGAGGTAGACCAATGCACGATTAAGCAGATGAACTGGTGTACAAAGATTTAAGACAGCACAACTTTAGAGAGCAATATTTATTTGTAGCATATTTTCCTCTAAATATGTGTTAATCCCTGAAGACTGCATCTTTACATACTTGTACTTATAATCAAATATTGTATCTGACTGAATTTTGAATTTATTTATATAATATCCAGAATAAAAAAATAAAATTTTGGGATAAGTAGTTTAATTTTCATTTATATATCATAGTGAATTTGTTTTTGAAAATTCAAAATAATGTAATCTTCATCACATAATAAGATCAATTTAAAGAAAGTTTCAGGAAAAAATGGTGAATTTATAATATCAGGGAAAATAAGGAATAATGCTAAAATCTGATGGCTACTGGAAATTTCCTTTTAAGATATTCAAACTGATATCTTTCTATTGGTTATTTTTACCTATACATGATAATGGAATCCATTCTGATATTATTATACATGCTTGGAATATATCTTATTCTAATTAGTACCCCAGTCTTCTGGGTATACAGGATGGTAGGAAAATTATGTCAAATTCATTCCACTGTCTTTCCTTTTACTATCTCTTCTCCCTTCTTTAATTTCCCTGTGTCTAAATTACTGAACTTCTATTCCTCCCCTTGCCCCCTTATTGTTGGTTAGCTTCCACATATCCCTGAAAACATTTGACCATTAGTTTTGGAGAATTCGCTAATTTCACTTAATATGATAGTCTCTACATCATCCATGTACTGGCAAATGTCATAAAGTCATTCTTCTTAATGGCTGAGTAATATTCCATTATGTATATATTCCACAATTTCTTTATCCATTCTGTTGAAGGGCATGTAGTTTGATTCCATAGTTTAGCTATTGTGAATTGGGCTTCTATAAACATTGATGTCACTGTGTCACTGTAGTATACTGATTTCTATGCCTTTGAATATATACCAAGGAGTGGGATAGCCAGATCAAATGGTTGTTCCATTCCTAATTTTTTGAGGAATCTCCATACTGCTTCCCAGAGTGGTTGCATCAGTTTACAGTCCCACAAACAATGTATCAGTGTACTCTTTTCCCCACATACTCATCAACATTATTGTTACTTGTATTCTTAATAATTGTCATTCTGACTGGAGTGAGATGAAATTTCAGTGTACTTTGAATTTCCATTTTTTTAATTGGTAGAGATGTTGAACATTTTTTCATGTATTTGTTGATGTGTCTGTTCAGTTCCTTAGCCTATTTATTGATTAGGTTATTATTTTTTTTTGGTGTATATTTTTGAGGTTTTGTATATTTGGAAATTAGTAACCTATCTGAAGTGGAGGTGTTAAAGATTTTCTCCCAACCTGTAGGCTCTCTCATCATGCTCTTGATTCTTTCCTTTGCTATGAAGAAGCTCTTTAGTTTGATGCCAATCCATTTATTGATTTTTTTACTTCACTTCCTGCACTTTAGGAGTCTTCTTAAGGAATTCAGTTCCTGAGTCAATATGTTGGAGTGTTAGACCTACAATTTCTTCTAGCAGGTACAGGATTTCTGGTCTAATTCCTAGGTCTTTGACCTACTTCAAGTTGAGTTTTGTGCAAGGTGAGAGATAGGGGTTAAATTTCACTCTGCTACATGTGGAATTCCAGGTTTCCCAGCACCAGTTGTTGAGGTGCTATCTTTTCTTCAATGTATGCTTTGGCACTTTTTTTCTAGTATGAGGTAACTATGTGGGTGCATCACTGTGTCTTTTATTCTCTTCCATTAGTCTTCATAGCTGCTTTGGTGCCAATATCATGCCGCTTTTGTTACTATAGCTCTATAGTGTAATTTAAGGTCTAGTATTTTGATTCCTACTGTTTTGGTTTTCTGGTTAAGGATTGTTTAGGTTATTGTGGGTCTCTTATTTTTCCAAATGAATTTCATGACTGCTTTTTCTATTCTTATGAAACACATCATTGAAATTTTGATGGGAATTGCTTGAATCTGTATAGTGATTTTGTTATGATGACCATTTTGACAATATTAATTCTGCTTATCCAAGAACACAAGGGTCATTCCGTCTTCTAAGGCCCTCCTCAATTTCTTTATTTAGTATTCTCTAGATTTAATTGTAGAGGTCCTTTACCTCCTTTTTTAGATTAATTCTCAAGTAATTTTTTTGAGGCTATTGTCAATGGAATGGTTTTCCTAATTTCTCTTTCAATAGATTCATCATTAGAGTATAGAAGCACAATTGATTTATGGGTATTAATTTTGTATCCTGCTATTTTACTGAATTTATTTATGATTTCTAGAAGGTTTTTTTTTTTTTGAAACAAATAGGATACATGTTGTTTCTCTGTTTATACATGGAATAAAGGCATACCATTTGTGTAATCATAAATTTACATAGGGTAATGTTTGATTCATTCTGTTATTTTTTCCCTTCCCCCTCACCCCTCCCACCCCTCTTTTCCCTCTATATATCCTTCCTTCCTCCATTCTTGCCCGCCTCCCTAACCCAAACTCTAACCCTAACACTAACCCCTCCCACCCCCCATTATGTGTCATCATCCACTTATCAGCAAGATCATTTGTCCTTTGGTTTTTTGAGATTGGCTTATCTCACTTAGCATGATATTCTCCAATTTCATCCATTTGTCTGCAAATGCCATAATTTTATCATTCTTTATGGCTGAGTAATATTCCATTGTATACATATACCACAGTTTCTTTATCCATTCATCAATTGAAGGACATCTAGGTTGGTTCCACAATCTGGCTATTGTGAACTGAGCAGCTATGAACATTGATGTAGCATCTCTGTAGTATGCTGATTTTAAGTCCTTTGGGTATAGGCCAAGGAGTGGGATAGCTGGGTCAAATGGTGTATACATTCCAAGTTTTCTAAGGAATCTCCACACTGCTTTCCAGAGTGGCTGCATTAATTTGCAGCCCCACCAGCAATGTATGAGTGTACCTTTCTCCCCACATCCTTTCCAACACCTGTTGTAGCTAGTTTTCTTGATAATCGCCATTCTAATTGCGGTGAGATGGAATCTTAGGGTGGTTTTGATTTGCATTTCTCTTATTACTAGAGATGTTGAACATTTTTCCATATGTTTGTTGATTGCTTGTAGATCTTCTTCTGTGAAGTGTCTATTCATTTCCTTAGCTCATTTGTTGATTGGATTATTTGCATTCTTGGTGTAGAGTGATTTGAGTTTTTTATAGATTCTTGAGATTAGTGCTCTATCTGAAGTATGATTGGCAAAGATTTTCTCCCACTCTGTAGGCTCTTTCTTCGCATTGCTGATAGTTTCCTTTGCTGAGAGAAAGCTTTTTAGTTTGAATCTATCCCAGTTATTGATTTTTGCTTTTATTTCTTGTGCTATGGGTGTCCTGTTGAGAAACTCTGGTCCTAATTCCACATGTTGAAGATCTGGACCTACTTTTTCTTCTATAAGATGCACTGTCTCTGGTCTGATCCGAGGTCCTTAATCCATTTTGAGTTTAGTTTCGTGCATGGTGAGAGATATGGGTTTGGTTTCATTCTGTTGCATATGGATTTCCAATTCTCCCAGCACCATTTGTTGAAGAGGCTATCTTTTCTCCATTGCATATTTTTGGCCCCTTTGTCCAGTATGAGAAAATTGTATTTCTTTGGGTTTGTGTCCATGTCCTCTATTCTGTACCATTGATCTACCTTTCTATTTTGTTACCAATACCATGCCATTTTTGTTACTATTGCTTTGTAGTACAGTTGAAGTTCTGGTATTGCGATACCCTCTGCTTCGCTCTTTCTGCTAAGGATTGCTTTAGCTATTCTGGGTTTCTTATTCTTCCAGATGAATTTCATAATTGCTTGCTCTATTTCTGTAAGGTACATCATTGGGATTTTAATTGGGATTGCATTGAATCTGTATAGTACTTTTGGTAGTATGGCCATTTTGACAATATTAATTCTGCCTATCCAAGAACATGGGAGATCTTTCCATCTTCTAAGGTTTTCTTTAATTTCTTTCTTTAGTGTTCTGTAGTTCTCATTGTAGAGGTCTTTCACCTCTTTTGTGAGATTGATTCCCAAGTATTTTATTTTTTTCGAGGCTATTATGAATGGGGTAGTTTTCCTAATTTCTCTTTCTGAAGATTCATCACTTATGTATAAAAATGCCTTAGATTTATGTGCATTGATCTTATATCCCGCTACTTTACTGAATTCATTTATGAGTTCTAAAAGTTTTCTGGTGGAATTTCCTGGTTCCTCTAAGTATATAATCATGTCATCAGCAAATACGGATAGTTTGAGTTCTTCTTTTCCTATTCATATCCCTTTAATTTCTTTGGTCTGTCTAATTGCTCTGGCTAGAGTTTCAAGGACGATATTGAATAGAAGTGGTGAAAGAGGGCATCCCTGCCTTGTTACAGTTTTTAGGGGGAATGCTTTCAGTTTTTCACCATTTAGTATGATATTAGCCATGGGCTTAGCATAGATGGCCTTTACAATGTTAAGGAATGTTCCCACTATCCCTATTTTTTCTAGTGTTTTGAGCATGAAGGGATGCTGTATTTTATCAAATGCTTTTTCTGCATCTATTAAATAATCATGTGATTCTTGACTTTAAGTCTATTGATATGGTGAATTACATTTATTGATTTCCTGATGTTGAACCAACCTTGCATCCCTGGGATGAAACCCACTTGATCATGGTGCACTATCTTTTTAATATGCTTTTGTATGCGATTTGCTAAAATTTTGTTGAGAATTTTTGCATTGATGTTCATTAAGGATATTGGTCTGAAATTTTCTTTCCTCAATGTGTCTCTGTCTGGTTTAGGTATCAGAGTAATATTGGCTTCATAGAATGAGTTTGGGAGGGTTCCCTCCTCTTCTATTTTATGGAATACTTTGAGAAGTATTGGAATGAGCTCTTCTTTAAAGGTTTTGTAGAACTCGGCTGAGAACCCATCTGGTCCTGGACTTTTCTTTGTTGGTAGGCTTTTGATGACTTCTTCTATTTCATTACTTGAAATTGGTCTATTTAAATTGTGTATGTCCTCCTCGTTCAGTTTAGGTAATTCATATGTCTCTAGAACCTTGTTGATGTCTTCGAAATTTTCTATTTTGTTGGAGTATAGATTTTCAAAATAGCTTCTAATTATGTTTTGTATTTCAATCGTGTCTGTTGTGATATTTCCTTGTTCATTCCGAATTTTAGTGATTTGGGTTTTCTCTCATGTTCTCTTTGTTAGTGTGGCTAAAGGTTTATCAATTTTGTTTATTTTTTCAAAGAACCAACAATTTATTTTGTCAATTTTTTGTATTGTTTCTTTTGTTTCAATTTTGTTGATTTCAGTTCTGAGTTTAACTATTTCCTGTCTTCTACTACTTTTGGTTTTGATCTGTTCTTCTTTTTCTAGGGCTTTGAGCTATAGTGTTAGGTCGTTTATTTGTTGAGTTTTACTTCTTTTATTAAATGCGCTCCATGAAATAAATTTTCTTCTAAGTGCTGCTTTCATAGTGTCCCAGAGATTTTGATATGATGTTTCTTTGTTCTCATTTACCTCTAAGAATTTTTTAATTTCCTTCCTAATATCTTCTGTTATCCATTCATCATATAATAGCATATTGGTTAATTTCCAGGTGTTGGAGTAGTTTCTGTTTTTTACTCTTTCATTTATTTCTAACTTCAATCCATTATGATCTGATAGACTACAAGGTAGTGTCAATATCTTCTTGTATTTGCTAACATTAGCTTTGTGGCATAATATATGGTCTATTTTAGAGAAGGATCCATGTGCTGCTGAGAAGAAAGTGTATTCGCTCTTGGTTGGATGGTATATTCTATAAATGTCTGTTAAGTCTAAATTATTGATTGTGTTATTGAGATCTATGGTTTCTTTGTTCAATTTTTGGTTGGAAGATCTGTCCAGTGGTGAGAGAGGTTTCTGAAATTGAGAAGGATTTGTTTGACATATATGGATGAGCCAATGTTTGGGGCATAGATGTTTATGATTGTTATATCTTGCTTATTTATGCTTCCCTTAAGAATTATGAAATGTCCTTCTTTATCCCTTCTGACTAACTTTGGCTTGAAGTCCACATTATCTGAAATGAGGATGGATACTCCAGCTTTTTTGCTGAGTTCATGTGCATGGTATGTTTTTCCCAATCCTTTCACCTTTAGTCTATGGGTATATCTTTCTATGAGATGAGTCTCTTGCAGGCAGCATATTGTTGGATCTTTCTTTTTAATCCAATCTGCCAGTCTATGTCTTTTGATTGATGAATTCAGGCCATTAATATTCAGGGTTATTATTGAGATATGATTTGTATTCCCAATCATGTGGTTCATTTTTTAAATTTTATTTATTTATTTATTTTTTGACACGACTTGGTTCCTCCTTTATTTGACAATTCCTTTAGGATAATTCCTCCCTTTGCTGATTTGCTTCTTTGTTTTTCATCTCTTCCTCATGGAATATTTTGCTGAGAATATTCTGTAATGCTGGCTTTCTTTTTGTAAATTCTTTTAGCTTTTGTTTATCATGGAATGATTTTATTTCATCGTCAAATTTGAAGGTAAGTTTTTCTGGGTATAAGATTCTTGGTTGGCATCCATTTTCTTTCAGGGCTTGAAAAATGTTGTTCCAGGCCCTTCTAGCTTTTAGGGTCTGGATTGAGAAATCTGCTGATATCCGTTTTGGTTTCCCCCAGAATGTAATTTGGTTCTTTTCTCTCACATCCTTTAAAATTCTGTCTTTATTTTGTATGTTAGGTATTTTCATTATAATGTGCCTTGGTGTGGGTCTGTTGTAATTTTGTGTATTTGGAGTCCTATAAGCCTGTTGAACTTGATTTTCCATTTCATTCTTCAGTTTGGGAAATTTTCTGATATTATTTCATTGAATAGATTGTTCATTCCTTTGGTTTGTTTCTCTAAGCCTTCCTCAATCCCAATAATTCTCAAATTTGGCCTTTTCATGATATCCCATGGTTACTGGAAATTCTGTTCATGATTTCTTACCATCTTCTCTGTTTGTTCGACTTTGTTTTCAAGGTTAAATATTTTGTCTTCAATATCTGAGGTTCTGTCTTCCAGGTGTTCTATCCTATTGGTTATGCTTTGTATGGAGTTCTTAATTTGGTTTATTGTTTCCTTCATTTCAAGGATTTCTGTTTGTTTTTTTGTTTTTTTCAATATCTCTAACTCTTTATTGAAATGGTCTTTTGCTTCCTGTATTTGCTCTTTTAACTGTCGATGGGTGCGTTCATTCAATGCCTGCATTTGCTCTTTCATTTCATTGTTTGCTTCCCTTATCATGTTGATTATGTACATTCTGAACTCCGTTTCTGTCATTTCTTCTGCCATGCTGTCATTGGATTTTATTGATGTAACATCTAGATTTGTTTGGGTCATTTTCTTCCCCTGTTTTCTCATATTGTTCCAGTACCAGTGGACCGCTGAGATATTGCAGATTTCCTCTATTGACTTATAATGTCCTTAAGATTTCTAGTATATACCCTCTTATCCTTCAGTAGCCTGAAGTCTTGGAGGAAGTTGATAATGCGGTGCTCCACAAGGAAGCTGCCTCTCTAGGGGTGGTGACCTTCAGGTGGGGTATATTCCCTGCTAGTGGGCAAAGATGCCTCCACTTGTTGACCAATGGTCATCCAAAGGGGAACTAGGCTGCGGGCTGAGGCAAGGCCTGTTTGGGCCTGTGTCTCTGGTTTTACTGTCCTTGTGGGAAAATCTCACCTGGCAGGGAAGACTCACCCGGTGGGGAAGTCTCACTGGTCAGTTCCCCTCCTAGAGTTTCCCCTCAATCTACAACTACTGCCTGGGTTGGGCTGCCTTCCTCTGCAACGTTCCCAGGGCCTGGACCTACCTCCTGGGCCTGGGATCCTCACCCTTCGCAGACGAATCCCCTTAGGCTGCCTCTCCTCAGAGAATCTGCCCGCAGTCCTGGAAACTGCGCTCTGCCCTAAGCACGTCTCTGTGCAGCTCTTCCACTGAGAAGCCTCATAGGTCCTGGGACCCTGCTCTGCACCTAATCGCCTGGCTATGCGGCCCTTCCTCTGAGCAACCACCTGGAGCCCTATACAGTTTCTCCAAGTCCCAACGACCCGCCCCGTTCCTCCTACTCCTCTGGGTAGTCCCCCTGGTGTTCAGGACGGGTCGCATCGAGACCAAGCGACCCACTGCGCTCCTCCTCCAGGCAGGCCCCTGGTTTTCAGGAGCAGTCGCTTTGAGTCCAAACAACACACCACTCGCCTCCTCCTCTGAGCGGCCACCCGGAGCTCTGATGCAGTCACTCCTAGTCCAAGCAACCCGCCACGCTCCTCCTCTTCCTCCGGACAGCCCCGTGGTGTTCAGAAGCAGTTGCTCTGAGTCTAAACAGCTCGCTGTGCAACTCCTTCTCTGGCACCCGCCTGTAGCTCTGGTGCAGTCACTCCAAGTCTAAGCGACCCGCCACGCTCCTCTTCTTCCTTCTCCAGGCAGGCCTCGGTGTTCAGAAGCGATCGCTCTGAGTCCAAACAGCTCGCTACGCATCTCCTCCTCTAGGCAGCCGACCGGAGCCCCAGCGGTTGCTCCGAGTCCAAGCGCAGTGCTGAGCAGCCTCCTCTACGATGCTCCCAGTTGTCCGTGTTCACTGCTCCAGCAGGGGGAGGGACGTCTCGCCAGGCAGCTCTACTTCACAAAGTTCCCTGCGTTCCGGGACTATCGCCCCATCCGGGACGCCTCCCCAAAGGGAGAGACTCACCCGGAGGCTTTGAGTTGGTCCCAAGTCTCTCACTATCTCCTCTTTTGAATCCTGAGTCCTGGAGCAACATGAAATGCAGCCACCCTCTAGTCTGCCATCTTGAAACCAAGTTCTAGAAATTTTTTGATGAAGTTTTTTTGGGTCTTCTAAATATAGGATCATGTTGTCTGCAATTTATAGTGACTTTGCACTCTATAAACACTATAATTTAAAATGTACTTATTTTATTTAGAAGATCATTAATTAAGCAAATAGTAAACACCTCTCAAGAATAGAAATTTTTAAGATTGTATTTCTTTTTAAATCTTTTAAGTCTACATGTGTAAGTTACTCAGAATTTTTAATTTTTTTAAGTGGGACCTGTAAATATTGTAGCAACAGTTGTTAGAAAGCATAAATGTATAAATCGTGAAGGGCTGACAGATTTGTCTTATGGAAATGTTTCAGGTCAGGCTATATGGGCAATGACTAAACAGACTCCATTTTGCTCTGAGGCTCCATGTTATGTAGGAAATGCTTCTCCCAGGGCAACACTCCACCTCTGTACCCATCAACAGTTGCTTACCTTCTCCCATGGGAATACCCTGCCTCTGTATCCATTAACAGTTACTTAGCATGACATGTTTAGCAATACAAAATGACAAAATGATAAAAACTTGTTCTCTTTTTGATACCTATTTACCCTAAACAATGCACCGTGTGAATGGTGATGTCAACAATGATTGTTTGGATGTTAGTAACCATTACTTAGTTTGTACCAGGTAGGGTCATTTTGACCCACTTCTCCCTCTGCTGATGAGTTCACATATCACAATATTAGTGTGTAATTTTGAATCATAGCAACAGACACTTATGATTGATGTACTAATTTATGGTATAACAACCCCCTGCAACCCTTTGGTCAGGGCTGTTCTCCCTATAGCCATTGTGTGAGACAGTCAGTCAGTCATTTTAATAAAGACTCTCAAATTTGAACTTCTCAGTGGTGATTGGTCTGTTCTTAAGTTGTACCCCACAACATAAACCAGGAGTGGGATTATTAGTATTTCCATATTTAGAGCCAATAGTCTCAGTTAATTCTCTCTAAAAATAAAATCATATAAATTTATTGGTGTATATCATTTGATTTTAATTTCGTGAATATATATCCCTTCATTAAAACTCTAAAATCATTTGTGAGAGGAAAATGTGTGATTTTGCTACCCAATCAATGTAAAATCAACAGAAGGACTGCAAGGAACTATAGTCAGGAAAGTCATTGATAGTGACATAAAAACTCATGGAGGCTGGTGGGAATGTAATTAACACATTATTTAAAAGAAAGGCCCAGTTTACTCGTTTTTGGAATGAATGATATTTTTCTAAGTTCCTCTTCTTTTTTCATAAAAGCGTAGAAAAATGTGCCTGTGTATACACGAAATCACATTTGTTTGGACACCCTTTCTGTTTGCAAAACTCTTTTAAAAATGGGTGCTTACTCATAAACAAGTCATGTCTAGTGTTGAATTCCTTTTAAATGAATTATGTAGATTGAAAAAAAATGGCTTCAGGAAAGAATCTGACTATACTGAAAAAAGAAAGTGCCTCCATGAATAAAACAAAAATTTAAAAGTGTCTTTTAGGCAACCTTGTGATCCAGAAAAAAAAAAAGTAAATTGTTTTCATAAAACCAAACCTCATTGGAAACAAGGGATTCCCCTCAGGGAAGGTATGTGAATGTGGTTTCTATTATTATTGTAGAGAAGGATCATCTCCTTCTTGTCCTTGTCTTCTGGAACATGTTTATGTTAAAGGTGGTTGGTTTAGATGAAGATAAAATCCTGTAGCATAACCTATACTGCTGATAATATTAACAAAACAAAAATAGAATCCTGTAGGATATTCTACAGATGTTATAAATGTGTGATAGAAATTTGTGTACTCTTCCTACACCAATACATTTTATTCTTGTTTCCAGTTTCCAGGATTTAATTCAAATGTAAAGTAAAATATTTCATGCCTTGTTGAAACATGAAAAATGTGACTAGCCAAGACACAGAAACAAATATTGCCATTATATACAGAGTATAATGAGTCATATGATTACACTTTTAACAGATAATTTATGCCTAACTTCCTTTTGCAAAATATTCAGGAAATCCAGTGTAGGGGCGACCCTGCTCTGTATCTATGTTATAGATCTTTAGATCTCTGTTCCTTCGTATACCTGTGATTAAACTTAGAAAATAGTTCCCTGAAATGATTTTAAATGGAACTGAAGGACTGTAAGTATATTTGTTTTTGTCAAACTAATATATGAGATACTTTGTAGTTAAGGTCAGCTAAACCAATATCTAGGTGCCCTATCCAGTGAAGTTAATAAGGTTTGGTATCTCAGTGCACTGATCTAGATTTAACAATTTCTAACTAAATAAGAGAAATAAACTTAGCATATGTTCATAAATTCTCTCGATAAAGCTTGTTCTGTCTTCTATAAATAGAAAAGAATTGCTTACTATTGGTACAGCTAACATAATAGCAGACATTGCTCTTTATGCTTTCCCACCTTTTCGTAGAATTACACTGCATGCCTTAGTAACATTTAAAATTGTTTCTATTATTTTCCTATTAATAAACATCTTTGCATTTCTTTTAAATCTAAACTAACCATTTGTCTGAAAGCAGCAAAATTGCAGAAAATAAATGCATTATTTTGCACACTTAAGATCATAGCACTGATGTTTCCTAGTTGACATTCTGAGCAATGGTCCTGCTTCCTTTACACACAGAAAGACCAGGGTCAGGAATGAAAAGTGCTAAGAAAGGTGGTCCAGGCAATTTTCCAACGTTAACGTACTATTCTCCTGCCTTTTTACTTGCCTTTAAAATAATGGAAATTTTACTTTCAAGTGTCTTCCTACAAAATGTAAATAATAATAATAATAATAATAATAATAATAACAATAATAATAATGGTTTGGGGCCATTTTGAAAATTTCATATCACACTTTTCCTCACTATCTTGGATAACTGAAAATTAGTTCTGGCTTAGAGAGATCCCAGTATAAAAAATTAAAATCATTATGAAGAAACAATTTCATATGGATAGATTGTGGTAATAAAAATGTATGTGTTTATAATACTTTTATATATTTAGAACCTTATCATAGAGGTTATTTAGAAAATAGCTAAAGAATAAAATGTTTCATGAACATTCCCAGGTTAACAATCAACATTCAATTTAGCCATTAAATAGAGAAAACTGTTTTAACCATACATAAAATATATATAATCTAAATTGCATTTCTCTGGAAATTATAAATGAGAGACATATATTAATTGCTAAAACTACTATGAAAATACAAATTACTACAGTGTAAAAATATATCTAAATGTAAGTTCTAAAACTAATCATAATAACTATAAAGGCCTAATAATAACATAATACACCTTTAGTGGAAAGTAAACAAATGGACTAAGAAAATGAGAAAACATTAATGAAAATAGAAATTTAAGTGCTGGGGCTTATAACCCTGATTTTCATACCACATCCCTCAGAGTTTATGCAAAGTAACAGGACACTGTTTCAAAAGCATACATAGGGAGAACTATGAAAATTATATTTTACAGGTGTCTTCTCAAAAAAGGGAGATTTTGCTTAGCAAATTATACACACTTGGTGCAGAGAAATGAAGAAATTTACTAATCCATTTTTCTAATATGTCAATATTATATATACATATATATAGTATTTAGTTCAAAATTTAAGTTACATATATTTGGATGAAATGTTGGAGGAGAATAAGTTATTTAGTTAGTTTTAAATGTAATACCTGTGATATTATTTACAGAAAAAAATACAATGTCAGAGTAAAGAGAGATGTGTTATGCAACTCTCATCTGGGTGATCTAACTTGTAATTATTGACATGGCAAAGTCTGATTGTTTGCCTTCTAAAGCATGTTTCCTGTATATTATCATGAGAAATCCTCAAAGATTCCACAGGTGAAACCACCTCAAGACTCCTTATTTGGATTCTTGAAGAAACTAAACTATGATATTTAGAATAAAGTAGAATAAACTAATGATATTTAGTCTATGGTAGTACTGTATATTTAAAAAATATTTAAGTTATATAACAAACAAATGGAAAAGACATGTTTTGGTTGGTTCATGATTTAGAAAAGGAGGACGAGGAAGACAGAAGGTGGTGAGTGAAGGAGATGGAAAATGACAACCCCTCAAAACCGTCTGACCTGGAGAAAGAGGAGCAGGAAGGCAATCATTAATCCTCTCTCAGTAAATCCTTTCTCAGTAACAATGGGCACAGCGGGAAAAACCAAACTTCCATCCCTTCCTGGGTTCATCCCCCTGCATCTCCACTGAAAGCAAATATTCATTCCTTCCCAACCACAATGGGTTCTGAAGGGAGGAGGTGAACTTTTACCCTTTCCCATTGCCAATGAGTCCTAGAAGGAGAAAAGCAAATAGTGAAGCTCTGGATAACAATGAGCCCCAGAGGAAGAAGATAAGCAGTGAACCCTGAGATTTCCCACTGATAATGAGTTTCTGACTTTTTAATAACATTTTTCCTGACTTGCCTAAACCAACACATTCGCCTTAGTCTCCAATGATTAATTCACCCTCATTGTAAACTATGAAACTCAGACTCCTTCTGTAAACAGTGGCCATTTTCCTACTCAGAAAATGAGCCTGCCCAGTGCCTGATTGATTGACTCCACTGTGGAATAAAGGAAAGTTTACTGATCCATTTGAGGTCTGCTTCCATCCAGGTTATTTGTATTTTCAATACGGTACGGAAACCACGTTGGTTATTTTTGCTTACAGTGAAGAAGAAGTAGGAAGAAGAGCAACCTTTGCTATGAAAGGCATTTTGAAGCTAATAGTTCAAATGTCTAATGTAGATTTATAGTATCATTTTTAATCTCCTATAATCCTATACAAATTACAATTAATTTCCTTAGACATGATAATACTAAAGTGGCTGTATAGAACAATATTGTTAGAAAATCCATACTAAGATATTTGTGGTTTGTAGTTTAGTGTTATGAATTATTCAGTTGAATTTTGAATTTCACATAGATGCAGCTATATATCATACACTTGAAAATGTTAATATATATAAATAGTGGTCACAACATTTGAAAGTAAATTCTGTGTGTGTATGTAAATAGAGAATAGAGTAAAATCCTAAATAAAATACTGAATAAACTTGAAAGGATGTCATATTGTACTTTTCAATTGTTAAGTCTGAATATGTATGAATATGTATTCATATTAAAGATGTAATTTAAAACACTAAGCATAAGTATTTGATATTGAAATAAAACTAACAATTTTAATGCATTCAACATTAAATTGCATATTAGCAATTTTGCTACCAAAATATTTAGTTCTTGGTTATTCTAAATTGTGTGAGATGCTAAAAAATACTTATTAACTGTGCAGAGTTCTTTAAACTTTCTTTAAACAGAGTTTAGGGAGTTGAGGTAGTATACATTAATAAAAATTGATGTTTTATAATATTATGTTTAATAAGTAGATATTATAAGTAACTGGTTTGACTGCTTTTGGGGGGTTGATTTGCTCTTTTGGTTGAATGTTAGTGTGATTTTGGGGCTGTTGGTGCTGGGGATTGAACCCAGGGCCTAACCAGAGGCTTTGCACTTGCTAATCACATGTTCTACCATTGAGCAATATTCTAACTTTGACTATATTTTTTGTTTTTTGTACCAGGGATTGAACCTAAGTGCACTTCAGCACTGAGCCACATCACTAGCCCTTTTAATTTAGTTTTTATTTTAAAGCAGGGTCTCACTAACTTGCTGAGGCTGGGTTTGAACTTTCAGACCTCCTGCCTCAGGCTCCTGAGCCACTGGGATTACAGGTGTGCACCATCGTTCCTGGCTTGACTATCTTTCTTAAAACTCACATTCTTTCTTTTTATAATTGGGGAGTAAAATATAAATAAATTGCTGAAAATTAGAAAATAGTATAAAGTGAAAATCAAAGAATAAAGAGAGTAATCTACAGTCACTTGCCTAAAAGGTGTTACATATACTTTTATTATCGTAAGTGAATAGTGATATAGACAAACTCTCAAAAGACTACATAGAGCTAAGGTCTGAGTAAACATCCAAGTTAGTGAAACTAGTTATCAGCCAAAGTGGCAGATATATGTAGAAATTTCATTGTTCATAGACCATCTCTTGCCAGTTTGTCTTTGTGGGGATTATAATTTTCTTATTTATTTTGACAACTCTCCTAGAAAAATTTCCCTAAGGCAACAATCTATTCTTTTCAAAATTTCAGAATGTATTTCCTCACTAAGTATCTTCCAGCATATAATTATCAAGCCTGTGCATGAAAAGTCTGGCAGGCTTTCTCAGATCTAACTTGCATCCACAGTGCATACTTTTTACTTTCTGAGTTTCTCCACTCCACACTCCACTCATAGTCCATGGAAATTTTTATTTTAATTTCCCTTTGCCATAAAAAGTAATAGACTATTTCATTAACCTTCACAGGATTAGTGTTTCACAAACTCCTCCTTATCAGGTCACAATCCTGATTACAACCTATACTGATGCTTTATTACCTAATAGATAAAACAATAGGTTTAAATTTTTAAAAAATTTTTCCACTTTAAACAAGCATTTTTATTCCTCTCTATCCTTCACTCATAACCAATTATTGCATGTTTACATATATTTTTGGAAATACCGATGTACTCATCATGATTTTCCTTCTATTTAAAAACTAAACCAGTTCTCTCAATTTTGTGGAAAAAAAAATTAACCATCTCCATCTGTGTTAGTCAGCTTTCCACCACTTTGACAAAATACCTGAAATCAATTTAAAGGAGAAAAGGTTTATTTTAGATCATGGTTTCATACTTTTCAGCCCCTTGAAAGTTGATTCCATTGCTTTTAGGTCTGTAGCAGGCAGAAACATCAAGGGTCAGGGGAATAGCAGGGGAATTGCTATTCACCTCATGGCACTTCAGAAGCAGAGACAGAAACAGGGAGAGAGAAGGGGGGGGGGGGGGAGGGAGGGAGAGAGAGAGAGAGAGAGAGAGAGAGAGAGAGAGAGAGAGAGAGAGAGAGAGAGAGAGAGAGAGAGAGAGAGAAAGGGGCCAAGGACAAAATATAGGCCCAAGGACTTGCCCCCAAATTCCCAGTTTTCACCACTTCCCAGTAGTTCATTTAGCTATGGATGTATTAATGGATTAATCTGCTGATAAGGTCAGAGACTTCATGATCCAATAACTTTCCAAAAGTTCTATTTCTGAACTTCCCTGCATTGGGGAGCAAGCCTTCATCACATGAGCCACTGAGGAACATAACAAATTTAAATCACAATACAATACACGGATAAAATTTTGTAGGTATTTCATTAATTCTAATTATTTGGATCATATTACTTAATTTTTTAGTGTGAGACTTAGTCATATACCAATATTCAGGATTATTATACTATAACTAGAAAATGTTATTTTGTTTTATTAAAAATATATATTCAAATTTTCACCAAATTTCTACATTGCTTATGAAGTCATGAACTCTTTCTTCATGTTCTTTTCTCATTTTATAAATATTTCATTTACTGTTTGGATTATCATTTATTAAACATATTTTTAGATTATAAATTTCTAGGAATGTATCTTTCACTAAACTTTTCATCATTCTCACAGTACCTGGCACAACATACATGATTCAAAAATGCTGACAAAATGATCCCTTCCATTCTTCAATACCACAGTAGTGAAATTAGAAGAAAAAATTAGTCACAATATGGTAATTCTGTATAAAGTTTATGCTTTTCTACATTGTTGTATTTATTTAAATGAGTGGTTTTTCATAATAAAAGCTAAAATGTTCACAACCTCAGAAAGCAGAATGGCAAGATTTAGCTTTCCAGTTATGTTCAGTTAAGCTACAAACAAAGGCAGTTTCTATTTGAACAGCTAACTAACATTCATTGTATATTTCAATATGTTTAGATTCAACAATATCTTGCCTGACAGCAGTATATAAACAGCAGTAATAATCTGTAATGAACAGTCATTTTCACTATACAGTAACACAATAAAAATAACATTTCTTCATACAAATAGAAAAAATTGGTGATAATTTCATTTCAGTCAGTCTTGATTCCAACTCACTTTTGTTTTCACATTATGTAAAAATGTTGTTCTTGATATATAAATGCATGTTAACTTGTGGTGCTAATCCAATAACTATTTCCATACGTGTATCCTTAACATCTTCCTGCAAAAATAAATTGGGGAGCCCTGATCCATATTATACTTAAAATCTAGATGGTGTCTAGATCTAAATAACCCATTCATTTTTAGAACAGAGGAGGTTTGATTTACCCTAATAGTATTCAGTTGGCCTATGAAAATTAATGGCCTCTCTCAAAAATGTAATTTAACTTTTAAAATCATTTGGCTTAATTTACACCCACACATTTAGTCACAGATAATTTGCAAACTCTGTATGTAATTGCACTGATATTTATTAGAGCATGTCTACTGCAAATTTCATTTTTCTTCTTGTAGAAACAATACTGAATCTGAAGAAATATTTCACTTAAATGAATGAGCCAATGACTTGACTTTAACATTATGGGCTGTTTGCTTTCCTCTTGTTCCACTACTTTGTGACATCATTGACATGTTTAGAGAAAAAAATATTGATAAAAAATATGAAAAAATAAACCCACAAAAATAATGCTAATTGTGGAAGTGGAATATTGAAACTAACTTGTACTAATTATATTTACATATAATATTAAAAAATGTAGATTATTTTCACTGTAACACTTCATTATGATAATTATATGCATTTGATTTTTAAGATTTTTTTCTTTGGTTCTCCAAGGATGTTGTTTATAGGACAGATAATTCTAGAGTTGCTTGGAAATGTTGACCAGGGGATTCTTTATACCAGGTTGGTTTTACTCTGAACTACTAAAGCTAACAAATACTAAGTTTTTATATCAGTATGGACTTTATATCTAACTTCCAAAACTGCATTTTCAAATATTAAGAGCATTTGAAATGTTCATTTAGCTCTTACATGGACATTTCAAAAATAATATCTAAGAAATATACACTTGATTCCCATCCCTGAATGCTTCTTCTTGTAACTAATCTTTTTCCTCAGTAAACAACAGCTTTGTTCATCTAGTGGCTGATGGCAGAAACCTCACTTATAAGGAATTTCAAATTGAGTCAATAATCAGTTCCCATCAAGTTTTACCACTAAAATTTATCCATTATTGATTCTAAAAGCACTAATAACTCCCCTGGAAAAGAGTTCTGAACTGTGGAAATATTTTGCTTTTCACTGTAGATTGGTGCAAGAACAGATAATTTTGTTAATAGAGACAACAAAAATGCTGAACATCCGGCATACATAGGACAGTTATATATAATGGGAATCCTTTTCTGCCTTTGGTTATTCTAACAAAGAGAGTTTGATATAAAACACTAGTTAAATAGGGGTAGGGGGATTTAATGAACCGTAATAAAAATTAAAAATAAAGCAGATACTAAAAGAACGCAGAAATCTTAAACGTTGACAGTGACTCTGACCTCTAGGACTAGGTCAGCAGAGGGATACAGTTGTGATTATCAGAGTCTGAAATTTCAAGATTGGTTCCCATAGAAGTTGGACAAGGAAGAGAGCCACTGCCCAGCGGATGCTGGTACATCTGGAGCTCAGAAGAGGGGCCTGCAGAGGAAAAATTCAAACCTTTAATGAGCACCTGGTTGCTGCTGGGACTACCAGGGAAGCACAGAGAGGTTGGTTCCGTGAGTGTAGAAACAGCTGGAGAGTGAAGCAGTAAATCCTGGAACCAGTGAATGAAATGTTTATTACCCAGCTGATGCAGGGAGAAAGAATTTCCTTTTACGTGGACTCTGGGTTCACTTGCTCTTTTCTGTTGGTAGAAATTTATAGAAAGCTACCAGCAAAGGTAAGATATAGTTTATGCAACCCAGTCCCCAGAATTGTTGGGCAACTTTGAGGGCAACATTGAATTTAGTAACATAAATTTTATAGAGGGCTGGGGATATAACTCAGGTGGTAGAGTGCTTGCCTTGCAAGCGCAAGGCCCTGGGTTCAATCCCCAGCATCACACAAAAACAAAACAAAACAAAATTTTATAGAAAGTATGTCTCAGTGTTGAGAAATATTTAATAGTAGGTAATTAGTCACAATGAGTCATGGTTTAAATATGAGAAATTCCCCCAAAGCTCCTGTTAATGTAGGAATGTTCAGAGGCGAAATGATCAGATTATAACAACTGCAATCTAATCAGTGGATTAGTCCATTTGATAGATTAATATCTCCAATTAATTACTGTTTGATTACTGTAGGTAGGTCCACTGTATCTAGGGCAAAAAATCCCTGGGGTCATGCCCTGGAAGGGTACATCTTTTCTGAGGCCCTTTTGCCCTCTCTCTCTGCTTCCAAGATTCCATGAGTTGACTGATTTCTTATGCCACATCCTTTTGCCATAAAGTTTTGCCTAACTTCAGGCCCGGAGCAATGGAGTTGGCTTCCATGAACTAAACCTCCAATACCATGAGCCAGAATAAAGATTTCCACCTAGAAGTAGTTTTTGTCTGCTATTTTGATCACAGCAAAAAGCTGACTAACACCTTTTGCTTTCAATTTTTTCAAATATCCAAACCTATAGATCCTTCATCTTTAAAAATCATTTATCACATGATGTCATTGTTTCTTAAACCATAGTAAATGTCTCTTTAATAAATGATAAAATGTCAATAAACTTTAGCAAGGAGCCTTCTTAGAGTGTCCCCAGAATAGTCCCATTTTTATTTTATACCATTATTTTCCTTCAATGCCTATGCTCCAAATACAGTATCATTTCCTAATTTTATAAATGTGACAACTTCTTTCTTGATTCAATGCGAATTTCCTCAATATTTTTCAGGAAATCTTCTGTTCATATTTTTTTCAGGTAAAAATGTCACTTCTAAAGAATAGCACTTCCTAATCCCTATCCAAATAAATTCTCCAGTGAATTTTTGTACAATCACTCTCATAACACTATATATTATATAAAACAACTTGTGGTTATTTATACTCATAGATGATGATTTTATGCTGTATACACTACATTTCAGACTCTATGAGGGCATAGATTACAATTTTTTTCCTAGTTTTCTGGGATCTAATGGGGTTCTTGGTTCATAGTACACATTCCTTTTGTACGTTTATAATAAAATTAATGAAATAACTATCATTGTATTGATAAAAATGAATAATAAAGTATTTGGTGACTTGCTTTTTCATTCACTTATGAAATTGCTAACCAAATACTTTCTTTTTTCAGTAAATATTTTCAAAGTACCCTTCAAAGCTCTCTTGAAATACAGTTCATTCAATGAAAAATTTTGAGATACTCATTTTAAATTGCATATGGTGCAGTCTCTCCCTCTTGACTACAGATCTTTTTAAAATATCTCTACTGAAAAAATATTTACAAAAGATTAAATGAAATCAGTAAATAGAATAAGAGAAACATTAAGATAATTATTTTGCAATTGTATTAAAGATTCAATACATATCATTAAGATCAAGCAAATTTTCATGTTGTTTTAACCTATCTAACCTGAAATCATCCTTATTTTATTTTTGATTAATGCTTAATATCTACACATATTTATGGGGTTCTATGTAATGTTTTGATATGTGTAGATTTTGTGTAATAATGAATTTGGGATGAGCATGTCTATCACTTAAATCTTATTTATTTGCAGTGAACAGATTCAAAATCCTCTGTCACAATGTATTAAGATATGCAATAAATTATTATAAAATGTTAAAGATTTATTTACTATTTTTTTCCTTTAAAAGAGAACTAAAACTCTAAATATTTACCTGGAGAAACATCATTAAAATCTTGACAGCTTGGGCTGGGACCCTTATTTAGTAAATCAGTATTAGAAAGTACAAAAATGTGCTAAATACATGATGTTTAGAGTCAATAATACATTTGAGGAAATTTTACATACCAATAACCAAATATATTGTTCAAAAATAATTTAAATAGTGTAGGTTAGTGATACAACTAAGCTAGCATACAATATCAAAATGAAGTAGGAAGTTCCAAAAGAGACTTACAGTTATGTTCTTCTCAAAAATATAATAATAAAATATAATATAATAATATAATAAAATATAACATTCAATGTAATAATATTTAATGTAATATTCCAGAATGCTTCTGAAATCATTTATGAAGAGTACTACAAATTGAAAGGATAAAGAAGGAGATATATCATGAAGAGCAAATTTAATTCAATAAGTCATGCAGCAAAATAAAGCAATTGATTCTCTGTATCCAGGAATATTTTTGACATCATAACCTATTTGGTTAGGTACTGAACAGCAGTTTTATTATCATATCCTGGGCAATACAGTAGGGCACAAGCTGCTTTTACCACTTGAGGAATGACTAAACTCAACTCTTAATAAAATGAATGATGAGGTATTTTCAGCAGGTCTGTGGTAATCTCAAGAAACACAGCTCCCTGCCACATTCAGCTCCATGTCAGTGGCAGGATCTTATTGTAGACATCATGTGCTGCCTCACAACTTATTTAAAGTGAGTATCAAGAATGAAGAGTTCTCTAAAGAAAGTTATACACAGTCAACCTTGTGACCCAGCAATTCCCTTCCTAAGTATATAACCAAGAAAAGAACTTACACGAATCCACAAGAAAAGCAAACCACACAAAAACCTTACAAACTAATATTCTTCAGAGGATTATTTATAACAGCCACAAAATGTGAGCAATCCCTATACCCATCAAATGAGAATGGATGGACAAAATGTGATATATCCCTGTAATTAATTGTCATTCAGTAATAAAAAAGGGTTTATTGATACACACTATGGCAGGAATCGAACTTGAATATATGCTAAGTTAAAGAAGTTAGACACACAGCCCTCATTTCTATTTATTTGAACTAAAAAAAGCCTGTATAGAAGGATAAGAGGGGTGAGAGGGGTGGGGGGAAAAATAACAGAATGAATCAAAAACTATTACCCTAGGTAAATGTACGATTACACAAATGGTATGTCTCTACTTCATGTACAAACAGAGAAACAAGATGTATCCCATTTGTTTACAATAAAAATGAATTAAAAAAAAAAACAATCCATACAGAAAGATAGTAAAATCTGTTTACCAGAAACTGGAACATATGTTAAGGGATATAGGGTTTTGGGGGGAGGCAATTACAATACTCTAATTAAAAATGAATTATGATTTTTAAAAATCAACTTTATCAGTTTTCTTGAAACCAATAAACTCCACATTTTAAAGGAGAGTGGATTTTATGGAATTTAACATATCTGAATAACAAAAATTGAATGAGATGTAAAAAGGTGTAGGAGAGGTTTACAATTAAGAGGAAATTGCAATTTTGTCTGTGAAAGATGACAGGGGTCAAAACTACTAAGAGTAGAGCCTTTGGGGTAGAAATAAATCAAAAAGTTTTAAAATCTATTTTAAAAGACAACTAACGATTCTGATTAAGCAATCAGTATAATTAGGATTTCCATTTCTTATTGTTTATATCCATGTTCAATTTTTTCAATTTCAACTGCCATTTTTCATAATAATATATTATAAATTTTACAAAAATGAATCAACAATTGATTTCTGTCTCTTTGTAATTATTTTCAAAAGAATTTCTGGACTGAGCACAGTGGCAAGCGCCTGTTATTCCAGCAGCTTGGGGGCTAAGGCAGGAGGACCTCAAGTTTTAGGCCAGCCTCAGCAATTTATCAAGGACTTAAGCAACTCACTGAGACCCTGTATCTCAATAAAATACTAAAAAGGGCTGGGGATATAGCTCAGGTGGTTAAGTGCAATCCCTGGTACAAAAAATATATATATATATATATATATATATATATATATATATATTTTTTTTTTTTTTTTTTAAACACTATATCTGTCTTAGTGTTAGGAGACATAAATTAAACTCAAACTTCTTGAAATCTTCCTTAAGGGCAGACCTCCCTTCTGCCTATGCTAGTGACCTTTGCTTGCTCTGTCTCAAGGTCTCTTGGATCTCTGTCTCATGCCTTTACTTCACATGGATTATAAGAATGTATGTATGTACTTAGCTTATCCCAACTGCAGAGATGCTATTTATCTATAACCAAACACCTTTATTCCTAACTAACTCAATAGAACATTTTGAATCCATAATATTATGTAATGTTATGTCAATAATTAAGAGTTGAGTCAATAAAGAACATTTTCTTGTAATAACCTTTTTTGTACTTTTGAAATAATAAGTTATATTTTTGTTTCAATCCTCTGAAGATGACAAATGCTAAACAAAAAAAATGCTTTTTATTCAAACTCTTTATAACATAGTAAATGCAATTGACATTTAAATAATTGAAGTTTCATGTGAACTTTTTAATGTTTGTAGCATTAAAACTTCTGAAGTATTATAGTTAAAACTCTACCATGGGAAAATCCGTGTACCTTTTGGTGCACACAAAGCATGCACTTGCACACTTACACACACACATCTCTTTTATATATAACATATATAGATAAATATTTATGTATGATATGTGTATGTATATATAATAGTGCCTTGTTTTGTTTTTTGATCTTCAATATTTTAAATAATATGTGAACAATGGTATCTTCTTAGTTTTACAAATATTTCTCTTTCCATTAATTAATTGATTCAGTAATAGTTTTAAATGATTTTTTACTCCTTAAAGTATAAACCTCAGGAATGTGAATCTAATTAGCTTGAAGAAATCAGTGAATGTAATGCACTACACACTTGAAAAGTTACAGGGGTCTGGCCAAATCATTCCTGGTGGGAGGACTAATGTCCCTAAGACTCTGCTTTCTCACTTTCAGATCTCTCATGCTGATCTCATGCTCAAACAGGTTTTTCCTGGTTCTGAAATTGTCTTATATTCTCATAGCAGCAATTCAGGAGAAAATAAAATTATAACTTTCCAACAATTGAGCAAAATCGTGGAGTGTTGATCTCTATGACCCAAATTGGGTCACATAAGTAATCTTTGAGTCAAGTCCTTCGTCTTACAGAACAAGATACACTGATTATTGGATCAATCAGAATGACTTTGGAGTTGAGGTTATCAACTTCATACACACACATGGATGAGGTCATTTTTTCCCAAAGAAAATGCAAGCTTTTTCAAGTCCCTCCCCCTTCTTCTTTCTTCTTCTACCATGATCCCCAAAGACAGCTTGCATGTATTTGTTTGCTCTTTGAAGTGTAAAACAATTGCCAAATCAGAAATATTATTTGTTTCCTTAGAACACAGCTACTTTAAAATTAGATACAATTAATTACTTCAGGAGAAAAACAAATAGGTGATGTCAAAAACAAAGACTTTTTATTATATTTCAATTTAGGTAAATAAACTTTAATAATTTCCTTTAAATATATATAAAACATATGAAATTGATAACAAGTTATGTTGTTTGCCAGTTAGTTTTTCATGAATTTCTTTTATCTTAGATAAAGATATTTAACTTTGTTTATGCAAAGCTAATACATTTTTATATTCTAATAGGCAAATTATATTTTCCAAAATAAAGAATAAAACTTATTACTTATATAAGTAAGGAGCTAGTCATTTCACAAAGAATGCATTATTATGCCTAAGACACATGAACACACTGTATTCCATAAAGCCAATGGCTTTGGAAGAAGACCAAGATTATGACAGACTTAAAAAAGAATATTTGACCGTTTGATCCTAGAGCATCTTAACTCAATATATAGAATTTCCTGCCCAGAAATGTTTAAATTAAAACACACAGATCACCAAAGATAGTTTATGTATAAATGTGTGCTCTTTGAAATGTAAAATAACAGACACATTAGGAGAGATTATTTATTCAATAAAACACAGGTGCTTTAAAGTTTTTCATAATGAATGCCTACAGATCTAAATCTCAAATTCCAAATAATAGACTAACCAATATTCAAATAGCCTTTAACTTGTTTTTTTAATTTAATTTTTTTGATTCTTTGTACACAAATGGGGTACAACTTTTCATTTCTCTGGTTGTACATGATGTAGAGTCACACCATTTCTATAATCATACATGTACATAGGGTAAGGATGTCTGTTTCATTCCATTATCATTCCTTCCCCTCCAACCCCTCATTTCCCTCTACACAATCCAACTTTCTTCCATTCTTCCCTTCCCCTTCCCCTGTCCCCCACTATGTATCATCATCCACATATCAGAGAAAACATTTGACCTTTGGTTTTGGGAGATTTCACTTAGCATGATATTCTCCAACTCCATCCATTTACCTGCAAATGCCATAATTTTATTCTTCTTTATGACTGAGTAAAAATTGACCTTCCCAACAGCAAATATAAATAAGAGATCTCACTTAGAGTGAATGAGCCCAGATTTAAAAAACAAGATGCTAACACTGATTTTTCCACACATTGCCTATTCAAAACATGATAAAAATTAATTAAAATGTTTCTATTACATCCTAAAGAATAGGTAATTGATGCTGAATCAGTTTAAACATGTTTTTGGATGGTATATACATTTCTTTATTTGGAGCTATTAACTTAGGGGATTCTTTATAGGATGAGAAATACATTCTAGCTGGTCTCTTGACAGTATGACTTACTTCCTAGTTAGCACCCTATACCATCACAGCCCTCAAGAACAATTGCTGTGAAATGTCCAAACAAAACATGATTAGTGGCTAATTGGGACTGACTACTTGCATTATTTTAAAAAATTGAGGGGAACATTAAAATTTTTCTTTTTGAAATACCTCTTCATCCTGTACAGGAGAAAATGCAAGATTAGTGAAGCACAGAGGTTACTTCATCCTAAAAAGAGTCACTGGTTCATTTATTTTTCTTACACATTTGCTTTGGGAGGTAATACAGTTTTCTCAATAAATTAAAAATTTGACAATTTAATAAGAACCTGTCATTTTCACCAGAGAATTATGTTCAGTTCATTCCAAAGAGTAAAGTCACACTTGTGGGGAGATTCTGTTAGCATATAAGAATAGAAGCATCCTCATTCCATAGTTCTCTATTAGTTTACTGTCTCCAAGGAAAGATAAAAAAGAAAATGGAATTCAGTTTTCTTCAATACCTTTTTATTTGTTCTAGCATATTCAACTTTTACCAGTCTTCTAAAACATATGTATATATATATATATAATATCATTGGACATTTCTCTTTCTTTCTGTGAGTGTAGCCGTCAGGATTTTTTGAACATATATAGCATGTCATGGATATATTTGCTTGGTCTATTTAAATATTTCTAACCTTTTTAAAATAGCAAGATGTAAATGATTATTCAAAGTGTATATTATCAAATATATTTTATTATAATAGTTCATATTTCATTAAGAAAATAAAAATACTTCAAATGGGCTTAAGCATTTTGGAGAAAAAAATACAATAATTTCTTTGTAGACAGAAAGAGAGGACATGCCAAAAGGACTGGAATGTGGAACTGCCAAGTGGATAGAAATACAGGGATTTCTGACTCACTTCATGTGAATCTGTCCCTAACTTCTTTTTCTCTCTTTATTCATCCCTGAATTTTCTTCTTTCTCAGTTTCTTCTACTTATTAAAATCAGTAGTACAAACACAATGTTCTAACATTTTGACATTTATATTAAAGAGTAGAACTTTAATTGAGATAGCATGAAGTCTGACATAAATTTAAGCAAAAATTCTATGGGAATTTATAACTTTCATGTATATATTAATGTAAAAAGCTGTTTTATTAATCATAAGAAAATTTAATTTAGCAATAATTATTTATTTTCATATTTGTGTAAGTCATATATCCCTATTGTATGTCATATAAAAAAAAGTATGATGTCCAAAAGTTTTTTTTCAGTCCTCTTTCTTAATTTCTAAATATCATAAATTGTCTAACATAGGTACATTGGCTGAATTAGATCTATAATATGTGCTATTTTTAAAAAATATATCATTAGAATGGCTTTGATATTCTTATGGTCCTTCTAGCTCCTAAGTACACAGCCATAAGATGGTGCAGACAACGAAAATAGAAAAGTTTGTATGAATCCACACTATAAAGTACAACTCAATGTTTGCATATTCTTCTCTATTAAGATTAGCATGTTTTCTAATATGCAACATATTAAAACATATTTTATAGCAGACATATATTAAAATAAATTGACCAAGTGTAAGCAATTAGCTTTCTGTTTGAATGTACTTTGAAAAATGCATAATATTCTTCCTTGTAATGAGAGATAATGTTTAGTAATTATTAATAATACTACTAATTTGGCAAGTTTACATGAGAGGGTCGTTAATCTGAAGTGTCAAAAAAGCAAAGGAAAAAAAATAAAGCATTTCTTCATTAAAAAAATTCTCTAGAAACTTGGCTGAAACAAAATAATGTAGCAATCAACATGGATTAATGTAAATCACTTAAGAGAATAGAGGAAGTAAATTACAGTTAAATTCTAAATTAGGAAAAATATTCTTTTTGTGATGTATTATAATTTAAATATTTCTCTTTTCATTATAAGTACACTTTGTTATATACATTGAAAAGTGCAAAAATTGAACACTAAAATTATACATGTTTAAAAATAGTATATTTTATGATTAAAAAGGCAGAAATAATCAGGTATGGCAGCACATGTCTGTGACCCTAGCAGCTAAAGAGGCTGAGGCAGGAGGATTTCAGGTTCAGAGCCAGCCTCAACAATTTAGCAAGGCTGTAAGCAATTTAGTGAAATTCTGTCTCAAAATAAAAAGGACTGGTGATGTGGTTCAGTGGTTAAGCACCCCTGAGTTCAATACCCAGTATCTATACACATACCCACAAAAAGGCAGAAATGTTTCATTTGTGCCTCTATGAAAGTGTTTCTCATTAGAAGTTAAATACTGGTTACCATATCAGTAGTGGAAAATATTCCTGGTGAGCAAATATTAGGAAATAAGAAAATCAAAGTCACACTACTAAATCATTTTTTAATAAGGTCTATATTTGTAATATATTTGTACAAAACCTTCAATTCAGGATTTTAGTCTGTGTTTTCACTGATATTCACAAGCAGGAATGACTAAATGATGATCAAATACTCAGATTACTGGCTTAGAAAACTGAACAAGACTCATAGGGAAATTTATTGAAGCGAAGTGGAACATACAGTTGCCTCTTGCGTTAACCACAGCTGATTGAAAATAACTAAGCACCTTAACACAGTGGTTACCCCAACACTAATGAACCTCCTAGAGGTAGGTTCTGCCTGATATACTTCTTCATCCCTCAGTGACATAACAGGAAGGCAGAGCAAGCAATCAGAAGAGTAGCCTATGAAGCAAGAATGATTTTGCAGTGCCTATGCAGTGGCATTTAACATTGAGAGTACCCACTGGTAAATATAGGGATGCTTATTGGAAAGGAGTACCCAGGAATTTCACTCCTCAAATTAGTTACTTACTTAATAAGCAACAAGGATTGGAGAAAATTGCAAGTTTCTCCCTAATACTTCCATAGAAAGCAGATGCTAACAGATCCCACTTCTCTAGATATTTAACCAAAGAATTTCTTTATACATGGTTTTAATTCAAACAAGCTTTATTCATAACTGTCTTTCTTGACAATGAACAGTGCAATACTTGCCCCATATCTTAATTACTATGACACTGTACATATGAAAATATATATTTAAAAATTCTTCAAGCACGCATACACACAAATACAACAAAATACACACATACACAAAAAGAAGCAGAAATATTTCATTTGTGCCTCTATGAAAGTGTTTCTCCCTAGAAGTTAAATACTGGTTAGCATATCAACAGTGAATAAAAATATTCACCAATATTCTTTTCAAGAACTATACATTCTAATGCATTAGCCTCTCAGAATGTAAATTATATGCACAATCAAGTTTTATGACTCAATACAACTCTTTTTGTTACTATTCTTCCTGTGTATAGCAGAACCATTCTTAAATGTTGTGCATATTTTGTTTCAACTTTTCTAGAAATAATTTAATCAATATATATTTTACCAGTACTCTAAATCTTCCACTTTATAATGCAATTTCCAGTACTTAAATATAAGTGATTCTCTTAAAATTATCTTGACAGTTATTACAGAGATGGGAGTTTGTATGTGGGAATGCAGTAGATGGGAAAGCTAAAAATCTACATTTGTGAAAGAATTAACAGCCACTATTCTGAATATGATTTAAATCTTCTCAGTTGGAAGAAATCAAGCTGAATCTAGAAGACAACAATGAGGCAAAGGACACATCCATTTGTTCCTGATATAACCACTAAAAATACAGTCAAGAAGTTTGCATTTTGCTGGAACTGACCATAGTTGAGTGAGCAATGCTGCTGTATCCAGCAGTCAGTGTCTTCATTATGCCATCTTCCTCTGGGTCCAGTTACTGGATATGCAAATGGTTTCCTGGAACTGGCAGCAAAAGTAGCAGTAGTACTCCTGGTAACCTCCTACTTCAAAGTAACATGTACTTTAAACATTTTAAATATTCTAAAAATCACTTAATTTAGAAATCCTTTGTTCTTTGTCTAATTAAAATAAATCAGTAAAAACTAGCACCCAGAATGATTGAAGATAATAACTACCAATAAAAGGGAAATCTAAGATTGATTATCTGCTCTGCTTAAGCAATAAGATATTAATGATCTAATCAGAATTTTTAAATGGAGTCCATGGAATGTGGTTATCTTCTTGTAGGTGTGTGATTGGAACCTATTACTGAATAACACATGTGGTTGCCAAAAACCTTTGGGCTTTTAGAAAACCAAAGATAAGGTTCTCAATTAGATCTTCACTGCAAGGCAAAGAATATTGAAACCTTGCCTTGAAAACCCACTGGGATTATCTTTTGGTAGATCAAGATAAGATATAATATATGGGCAATGTGTTACACACCAGGAGGATAAAAGCAATGAGACACCTAGATTTTTGGAACAAATCCAAGAGCACCTCATTTAAAAAGTCTCATGGAAAAAGCTCTTGGCTTATTACTGAGTAGTATCAGAGGTCAAATATCTGAGTTTGGTATGATTTCTAAAATAGTTGCCAGCAACTGAATGCTCTCTGATTCAATTAGTCAAATTTTTGTTGTGTGGCAGAACTCAAATACGTATTTTTATAAATATGTGATCAGATTCATCCTAGTCATGAATAATTGTATGAGATGGTAACATTTCCCAGTGTGCCTCCACTTTGCTAAACACCCACATTACATTAACTCTTAATAACAGCCTTGTTTTTTTATGCCCAATGTCCAGATCACCCAAATAAAATGGCGGGATTTTTTGTTGTTGTTGTTGTTCATTTTGTTTTGTTTTGTTTAGTACAGTGGATTGAACCAAGGATAGTTAACCACTGAGCCACATACCTAATCCTTTTTTATCTTTTATTTCCCAACTTAGTGAGACCCTATTTTATATTCACAGGAAAAAAAATGCTTCTACCAGAGATGGGTTCACCATCTCTGTCCACCATGCCTTTGCCAAAAGCACCACTTAAGAATTTGCCGATTATCTTCTTAATTAGTTCAGTTTTGTTTCTTAACATTAAAATCATTTTATAGAAAAGGAAACCAGATGATGGATGATTTCATGAGATTTATTGTATTTAGTATGCCTACCATCAAAAAGTTGCAGCAGGTTTTGGAGTACATGAAATGAACTCTAGAAGGTTCATACAACAAGCTAGTTGGGAGACAAAACTTGTAATTTCATGGTGTTGTACCACAGGGTTCAGTATATTCTTTGATGTAAGGAATATCATTTAAGATGTGTCACTCAATACTGCTTCTTCCATTGACAGATTGTATGAGTCCATAAACTAGGAAATAAAAGTGGGAGTGTTGTTTTTTATAATTACAAACTTGAAATATGGTTGCTTCCATCCTTTACACATCCTTTACATCCTAAACCAGTCTATGCTGGTTTAGAAGTTTTAATTTCTAGAGAAATATCTATACTAGGGAAAAAAATGACATTTCCAATAAACTAGATTTTTCAGACTGCTTCATGATAATTGGACTCTTCTTGTGAACATGAAAGTCAAATCAGAAAAAGAAAAGCATTATGGTATGAACTGGGCTCCGATCATAAAAGAAAAATGAAGTACTGCTACAACACAATGTTGGCAAAAATGTGACTGCACACCTGGTTCATTAGTAACACTCCAGGACTAGTCTCATTTTGATAAGACTGAAACAAGATTCGGAGGAATAATAAAGGTTCGGATCTTTCAGGAAAAAGATCATTATTATACAATGGTAAAGAACCTTGTCCAGAGGAGAACTTTCTCTAAGTAAAAGAAAATGGAATAGTCAATGAAGGAGGAAGCCATAACTATTCCAACTCCTTATATACTCAATACCCTGGCATAAAAATGTGCAATGTGATACTCAATAGAAATAATAGAATAAAGAAATTAAAAGCCATACTATATGACTTCTAAACACGTGTCTGTTAATGGTCCCAAAATGCTCAAAAATCAAATAATTTAGAGTTAATTTGAATAGTATAATCTGTAAATATGACTAAAGTAACACAGGCAACTGAAAAATAGATGTCTGTTTCAAAAATATAGGAAGCATTTATAAAATTCTAGGTAATGTATCAAGCCCAAAATAATTTTAAATAATTGAAAAGATGAGCAAAATTTGAGCTATAGGAGCATTAAATAGATATAAAAATAAAACTAGAAAAATATAATTTAGAAATTAAATAACATACTTCTGAATACGCCAAGGTTTTAAGATGTTATCATAATAGAAATAAAAATGTATTTTAACTGAGAGATTGGAACTATATGTTATATATAACCATATGTGTATATATGGTTACAGCAGTGTTTAGAAAAAAATTGGATTCCATTAATAAACATATTTAAAAGTAAGGCCAACTAAAACCCAGTGATTTAAGTTTACATAATTAGGAGCAATAAAATGAATAATATAAGGATGTTATAAAGAGAAATCGAATAAACATAATAGTAGAAATTGATGACTTAAAGAACAATGTACTTAGAGAAAGCTAAAATCCTAATATTGGTGCTTTGAAAATGTTAATACAATGTATAAGTCATTAGTTAGATGTCCGTCCAGAGAAAAAAATGAATAAAACAAAAATTTTCAATATTATCAGCAGAAAATATGTCTGTATAACTATAGAGATGTCAAAAATATTAGCAAGAGAATATTATAAAATTTTAAACCACTAATAGTGATATGTCAATTAAAATAAATTAATGTTTCAATTAACAAAACTTAACACAAATTACCAGAAATGATTTAAAAATAAGGAGAAGAAACTTAGAATCTTGGAGGACAACAGTAGTTAACCCTAAAGAGGATGAGATTCCAAGGGAAATTTCTAGAATGTTGGTTGTGTCCTATTTTTTCATTACTATTCTACCTACTATATCCCTTTTGTCAAAGTTTTCAATTGTACAGACTATGGTTCACCAATGTCTACATATTAAAATTCAATATATATGTCTTTAAGACATTTTGAACAACAAATGATTAGATTATAATGCAGAGGAAAAAGTGCCCTTGAGTCCAAAATTATCTTAATAAATAAATAGGTAGATAAATAAATGAAAGCAAGGGCAACCCTTTGTTATAGGCAAATTCCAATTAATACATATGGAGATAAGAGGGAAATGGAAAGCTGTTACTGAAGTATCACAACATCTGTTTAGTAAGTTTCTCCTTAACTATCTTTATAAGCACTGGTTCTTTTTATGGCTGTGTCAAGTAGACCAAGAAGTCTGTAGAAAACATTCTTCAGTTATGTTACTGAAGTTATGTTATTTTGTTTATGTTAGCCATCCTTTTTTATTCTTTCTTAAACTTTATCTGTCCTTATATTACCCATTAATTTTTTGAATATCGTCTGCTTTTCCATTAGAGTCCTCAGCATATTTATCAGAGCTATTTAACATCTGTGTTATGTCTGAGTGTGTCTCTGATGATTACTTTACCTCTTTAGATTACATTTTTTTGCCTATCATAGTACCTTGTCATCTTTGTGGAAAGCTAGACATACTGTATTGGGTACTGGAAACTGAAGTAAAGAGGCCTTTGGTGTTAGGATTTATATTAATCTGAATAGAAGTGTGTCTGGGATTAGTGCTTTTATCTCTGCTCTTGACTTTGGACTCTCTTAAGTACTCTTTCTCAGAATGATTGTCTTGCAACTCAGCTCTAATCTATCTTTTTTATACTGCAGCCCTGCTGGTGTCATGAGAAGGTCTTGGGGATTGGGGATGTTCTATTACATTTTGATTAAACCTCAGTCTTTGAAGGAGCCTGAGTCTCTGGGCTGCAGCATCACTAAGGTTTATCTCATACAATGGCTTTCCTAACCCTGTTTTCCCCTCCTCCCTTCTTTCACTGTAGCATCATCTATTTGCTTTCAGCTGTTACTTCTGTTGGTTATGCTTCACCCTCTTCCCCTTCAGCTGAGGTAAGAGACCTGAGACAGCTCAGACAAAATCTTTTCCCTTGTACAACAGGTTTTGTTTAGTTTATTGCTTATTTGTTTTGTTTTTGTCTGCTTTTGTTTCAATAGAGAAATTTCTGGATATATTTCACAGTGAATATCAGGATATATTTCTCTGCTAACAAAGCCATAAGGAATTATCTCTTCCTCACTATGAAATTCTGATGGTGTTTATGGAGGCAAAGTTCATGAAAATGTGTGTGTGTGGGGGGTCCTGTTAAGACTCTGGCCCCTACGATTTCTCACTCTTGTGCTTGTTCTTCCTTAGTCTCCAGTAATTTATGATTTAAGTGTTCCTACATGTTTCTGGTTCCAGACATTCATGACTATCTCTTCCTGTGACTGTCTCTTTAGATTTGTGGATGATGGTTTGCTGTGCAGTCCAAGAAAACTCACTGATTTAAAATTTGTCCATAATTCTTATTATAAGGATTAGAATGTCAACTGGAAGGTCTTTACATATCAGAATGCTCCCCATTAATCGTAGTTATACTACATATAAGATCAGATTCTATTTCTTCTTCAAACTAGTTACTTTAGGGCAATTGGCTATTACACTATATTCTTATTTGATTAAAAACTGCATAAAAATTAACCATAAAATGAGTCAGTTTCCAAATCTCACATTGCTCTGTCCTAGACAAGCACTATCAAATTTTTAAGAAAGAATTGCTCAGTGTAGTTTGTAATAACAGGCAAGGCTTATCGATACAAAATCTGAGGGATGGGTGGAAATGAGAGGAGTGCATTCCTCTTAAAGGAAATGAATAAGGAATCTTGGCTGGACCACATCTGGTGAGTTCTGGTTGGCATACAGTACTCACAGAGGGAAAAGTATGAATGCCCTATGCAACTGGGTCACTTTATGGGAGTTTAATAATGTATTAACAAAATGTTATTCTTCTTAGAGGAACCACTAAACCTTAGAAGAGATTTGAGCAAGTGAGTGATAACATGTAATACAAAATAAAAACATGTTTGCCCCCAAAGATAAATTTCTTTGAGATATATAGGAAAGAATACTGGCTCAAAGAAGAAGATCTTAATCATAATACCATAACAATTGATCTGAAAACTTTGTTAAGGCATAAAATCTCCACTGGAAATTCTTTGTTTCCTCACAAAAGCATGTTGACCATATTTTTAAGCTTTTTGTGTTCAAACGGGTGTCCTTTTGTTCTCATTTTCTTTCACAAACTTCTACTTTGATATACAAAATATCTACTAGATTGTGGTAGGGACTCCAGATTTGATTCATGTCACTGCTTTTATCACTCTGATCTCTTAAATTTTTCACTCTCCCTTGAGAACTGTTATAGTCTTACTCTTCCCACCTTTGAATTGCTCACTTCCCAGAAAGAATTGTCATTTTCTTTCCTCTATTTTCATAGGGACTGCTACACCAGATCTTTTCTGTAATCACAGGTCAGCAGGGTGGACTTCTTTTCAGACTCTGTGACTGAATCACATTGTTTTTCTACAGTTTTCTGAACAGTACTGCAATTTTTTACAATAGAATTTTCACAGCGTTTGCAATGAATTTTATTATAATTTTTGACTTGACCATCTAAGATAAAGTTGCTTGGTAAAAAATGCAGTTGGCAGGAGGTTTACATCTGAAAACTGTGTGGCTTTCAATTGCAAAAATATATTATATTAATTATCCATTATTATTATTCTTTCACCAGTCTAACAGCACATAATGGAGTAAAAAGCCTTTTATGGTATGCTTTTTTGTACCTTTCTTGACTTTTGGCTAATAAGAATAAGAAAAAAATAATTCCTGTTTGTGAGGACTTGTAAATAGCCTAAAATTTATAATTGGGCAGATAAAATATATACTGAAAAAATAAGTTTTAATTAAAGTTGCATAATAAGTTATATTACAGTCTAGTTTGGAAAAATTTATCTTCCAAGATAAAATTATTAAGTTGTTTATAAAGCTTGTATGATTGATGTGATATTAATAAAAGCATAATGAAGTAATGTCAACACATGACCAATGTGTCTCATTTTAAAAACTACTTATGGAATTTCTATTTCACAAAATCATATTTTTAAATTATTTGATTTTATTACTTACATAGTATTTATACGTTCAGATTTAATGTAAAACATTTACATGGGATTTAAACATAGCTTTTAATTAAAATTATATTTAAACTCTAAATCGATTTGGACTATGGTTACCTCATTTCTTCTTATAAATATCTTCAATAGGAGAACATCTTTTTGATCTTCTAGGGTATCAGTCTAGTTTTGCTTATACAAATCACAGCAATTCTTTGCAAAGATCCAATTATTACTAATTAACTGTGCTTGGGGAAAAGGAAGCTATATTATGCTAACACTAAATTCAGGAACACTGAGCCAGAAATGAGTAGAAAAAATCTAACACTTCCAAGTGTTAGTAGAAGAGTTTTCTTTTTTGTTGTTCATTATCCTTTCCCACTAAAATATTTTTTTACAAATGCTTTGATATGATTTATTTCTTCTTCCTCAAATATGTTTTGAGAAGAGTATTTTTACATTGTTTCTGTACTTATTCTTGCTTTTCTCTTCTATCACCCGAACACTTTCTGCAAAGGTTGTTGCAGAGTTTAATTATCTTTTTTTTTTTTTTTTTTAATTTTACAGACTACATTTTGATTCATTGTACACAAATGGGGTACAATTTTGGGTTCTATGGTTGTACATGATGTAGATTCACACCATTTGTGTAATCACATATGTACATAGGGAAATGATGTCTGTCTTATTCTACCATCTTTCATACCCTGTCCCTTCCCCTGCTCATTTCCCTCTATGTAATCCAAAGTTCCTCCATTCTTCTCTTATACCCCACCCCACCACCATTATATATCATCATTAAATATTAATTATAATCATTTGAATACTTAAAAAACAAAAGTGAACAAACAAAAATCCATAATCCTGTCCAGATTCAGTAAATGTTGCCATTATTATTTCCTTTCAAGATAATCATAAACTTTCTTAAAAGTTTATTAAAATGTACCAACCTTTTAAAGAGAAATAAACTGGTATTGGATTTTGGTTGTATTGAGTTTTATTATAGTTCACTTCTCTTATATTCAGAAAAGTAATCTGTAGAGAGATAACAATTCCATATTGTACATAAATTAATCAAATACCTATCTCTTTCCAATTGCTGTGTAGTTTGAAATGGATTTTTTTCTGTCCCATAGGTGTATTAATTTGCTAAGGAACCCTCATTATAGAGCACAGCTCATGAAAAAACGTTGCTTTTCAAAACAGAGTTCATGAATCAATCATCTTGAGAAAAATAGGCATGTCATTTCTGAGAGAATTATAGATACTTTAAAATGACTTTGGAAAATGCTCTTTAACTGTAAGTTTTGAAACATTTTCACCAGGGAAAAGAGTTTTCATGAAAGAAATACTTAAAGATTGTTCTTGGAATATCACATTGTGGACATCATGTTTAAGGATATGTGGTGACATCAGTGATAATAGCTCCAATTACACAGTAACATGTAGTCTAAGTGTTATCACTTTCCTTACTAGTTGGAGGGTCATGCCAAACTCCATAGCAAAAGATGGGTTAATAAGGGAAAAACATACAAATTTATTTAATCGAGGTTTTACATGACACAGGAACCTTCAAATAGGAAGACCCGAAAATGTAGGGATAATTTAGGTTCTATGAAGAATATAGGGCCATGTAGAAATGGCCTACTCTAGGGAGGAGGAGCTCTGGTTTCTATGACCCATTGTGGGAAGGATGGATTCTGGTTTCTGTGACTTGATTTAGTGTGAAAAATGTGAAGGGAACAGGAGGTCAGGGATAACTAGCTTCTGAGGCCCCTTCAATGTTCTTCACTTCAAAGCACTTGGCAGGCCAAGCTGCAGTCCTTGGGGTGACATGTTCTGAGTCACACATGTGAGAAAGGAGTGACTGTCTAAAGGTGTATGAGTTTAGGAACAGTACAACAACAAAGACTCTGCTTCTGGTTCCAACTCTAATACCAATTGCAAAAAGTAGATGATGGCTCAAAATGGTAATGAAAATTGACTAACTTTTTTATTCTTTTATTCAATAGCTGCATTATGGATACATATTATCAGTGAGAATTTACTCGGCTTTGTTTTTAAAGTACAAAGTGTTAAACATCATTGAATTTATAAGATATTGAAAAGAGATAATTTGATAAAGACACTTTTCAGTCTCTGTTTAGCTTCAGAATTAACATGTTGAAATCCTCATGTTAAGTTCTTAGTAAAAGTGTCTAGATGACCAAATGGATTGTGATCCCATTCTATATTAATAGGTAATCATTTTGACTCAGTCTTGCATATACCATCCACTCACAAATTCTTAAACCAGAGCTCACAGCTTCAAAGTCTGATTTTGTTTGCACTAGTGGATCTTATTTGGATAGGTAACTCTCTGAAATTCAAATTTTGCTTTTTCATATAGGGATAATGATATCTCCCTTGCAATCTATGATGAAGCTTAAATGAAGTAATGTATGTGAAACCCTTGACTTTTGCCCCAGAAATGGATTCTATTATCATAATAATGAGATTTCTAAAGTAAAATACTTTTATTGCCATCTAATTCAGTCATTTCATTTTATAGACCTGGAAAGTATTTTAAGAGGCTAGAGTGATTAAGATTACAAAGTAAATGTATCATTACTCTTCTGGTCTTCATTTCTTTGTAATTTGTTCTCTATTGTCATTTATTTGCTCATAGTTCTTAGTCTTCTTCCAAAGACAGTTTGAATTTCTGTGGTAAGTTCTTGGAACATAAAAAGATCTCACAAATAAGAGAAAATTTTCAAATCTTAAAATTGGAAACACAGAAAGACATACATTCATCAATCTGTGAACTCTAACATTTTTCAACATTAAATAATATACAGAATATATATTAAGATATTCTGGACAAATATATAATCACTTCTATAAACTAAAATAATCTAATAACAGTTTTTATTCTCCCAGCACAATGCACCACATCTATAGTTAGGAAAGTTTAATTTTGTAACTGAGTTAACACATAGTTTAAAAAAGTCAGTGGAGATATTTGGGAGGGGTAGAGGGATCTAGTGGGATTTGGGGATAGTGGAGGAAGAGAAAGAGAACTTAGGTTATAACAGGTGGAATGGATAAAAGCCTGCTTTGATCTAACTAGCTTACTGGGCTTTTGCTCATCTTCTGCCATGTTATGTTGCTGAAGTTCAGGGAATTATGTCAGTGAACATGCAAGTTCCTAAAAAGAAGAGAAGAAAAAAAAAAACTTTTCTAATTTACTTATACTTCATTTAGGTGACCTTGAGGTATTTATTATTTAAATAATATGTAAAATTCAATTTTAATTTACCATTCAACTTTTTAGTTATACCACTTTACATCATTTGTTGTAGTGATTATTATTTGAATACTCTAATTATAGTTATTATTTCACTACTTCACATGGCATGTAGAAAATTATAATCACATAAGCCTTTTTATTCCCCTGCTTTTTAACTCTACTGACAAATGGATTTTATTGTTAGAAACCTACTGAATATTTTAACTCTTTAATTTAAATGTTTTTATGTATTTAAATGAAGTAGAAGATTAATCTTTAACTAGAAATTTACCATTTTTTAGCTCTTCAGTCCTTTTTCAAAATCTGAATTTTCATCAGTCCTAAACATTGGATTTAAAATCATAAAAATCCTAGAAGAAAACAGGGAAAAAATGTTTTACTTTGGTCTTAGCCATGATTTTTATACAGAATATCAAAAGCATAGGCAAAAAAAAAGCAAAATTACAAGTGGGATTAAATCAAACTAAAAAGGCAGCCTATGGATTGGGAAAATTTATTTGCAAGATATATATGGGATAAGGGATTAGTATAAAACTGTAAAAGAAACTTGTAAGGATCAATAACAAAAAACAAAACAAACTAAATAAAAACTCTATTAAAAATAGGCAATGGATTTGAATAGATTTTTTTCCAAAGAAGACATAAAAATTGCCAAGAGTTATACGCAAAAGGTCTCAGCATCACTTATTTGGAAGATACAAATCACAAACAGAATGAGATATTACCCAATACCTGTTAGCATAGCTGTTACTTAAAAAGATAAGCGATAACAAAGGTTGGTAAGGATGGGAAGAAAAGGGAACCTTGCTGGTGGGAACGTAAACCAGTAGAGCCATTATAGAAAATAGTATGGAAGTTTCTCCAAAAGTTAGTAATAAAATACCATATAGTCCAGCACATCTACTTCTGAATATATATACCCAAGGAATTACATCAAAACCTAGTGGTGATAACTGCACATACATGTTTATTACAACATGATTCTCAATAGCAAAGATACATAAGTCAACTAAATGTTCATAGGACAGTTCCTAAAATGGTTTAGGTTCTGGTTTTCAATTTTATCATAGTGTGAAAGTTGTTCAGTTCTGTACTTTGAATTTTAAAGTGTGATCTGGGAAACCAGGACAGCCCTGTGCAGTAGGAATACTCTCACAATGCTGGGTCACAACAATGAGCTACAGCTACCAGTAAGCAACATGGTCAAACAGTGAAATCTCTGCAGTGTCCTGTGTGACAAGTAGGTTTGGTAGGTAGGTTAGGTATATTAAATATGTTGCAACTTAAATATCTTCAACTCAGGATGTGACCCAATTGATAAAGACCTAACCTCACTTATTATAAATTGAGGCTAAATAGAAAACAGAAAACTTCTGGAAGATAATTGGAAATAAACCTTTTGGAACCAGTATGACCAATAAGTAGAATACAGAACAGCAGATAAAAAATAATGTCAGATGATTTTTCTGCATTTGTATTTAAATTTGGAAATTCTGAATTACTTTTTCTTATTCCAAAGTGATTTAGAATTCAAAGAACACAAGGCAGTTTTTATTCACTTTGATGAATGGTAACTTCTTGAGTCAAATATATAGGTACCAATGGAACAAACATTATATGTATGATTGAGTTTTTTAAAATATATAAAAAGTTACCAATAATATTGTTAGATGTGTGTGAATGGGAATTTTAGAACTCTAGAGACATAAAAAGCCATCCTTTACTAAATCAGCATCTATTTTGTTCCAGGTAGTTAACCTAATATTTTTAGAGTTAAGTAAGTGAGATGTGAACATCATATTAATTAAAGTATTTGATTATACTTTTAATTTGCAAAAGTACTTTAGATTTTTTTATATTAGGTTTTCTTTTCCTAAACAGCAAATACCTATTGCCCATGTCAGCAAATATCTATTAGTTGTATGAAACTAATAGGTACTTACTGATATAGTTTTACTCTTCTAAATTAATTCTACTATAAAGGTAAAATGATCAACTAGTGGTATAGAATATAATATAATTGAAAAGGTATTGTTATCATGTGGAAACAGATTAAGACTAAAGCAAATAAAGCAAATGTAGGAAAACTTTAAAAGAAAGCTTACTGAAAAACAAAGAAAGCTGGTGGTAGTGGTTGAAATTATATGAGGGGAAGTGAAAACTGAGTTTCATAGAATGAATTAAAATAGACTAGCAACATACATTGCTGGAGATTGTTCTCTAATCATGAATGGTTAATAAAAATAACTAAAAATAAGACCCAAACCCCTAATCCAGATAAAACAGAAAAAAAATACAGTATTCTTAAAAGGAACATTGAAGAGACTCTAAAGAAAAGTATTTATTTTCTAGACTACTAATCATACAATCCTAAAAATGTTGTAGTGAATTTGAAAATACAGAATTGTTTTCAAAGTAGTTATCAGTAAAAAATGTTTATATTTAACAAGCTTGACTTGTGTACCTTTGATTTTGTTACAGTTTACAACAGTTCAATGTGTGTTTACTTTCAGGAAAAAAGGGGAGGTGCAGCTGAGTTGTTCCTTCATTTAATCCTTGGTTCCAAATAGTCCTTTGATTGCCAAGAAAATGAGCTCATTTATCTTCCTTATGACCTTATGTTTTCTTCTCCTTTGTGAACATTTTATCTGTACAGACTATTTTTTTTTTCCCTGAAGAGCCTTTTGGCTGTATATTTTGCCTGTACCAACAAAGCAAATGTTAAAGGGGAATTTGAGTTTATTAACAAAAAATAAATTCTAAAATCATTTAACAGAAAATAAATTCTAAAATCATTATCCTTGAATTTATGGAAAGTCTTTTTGTGTCATGACAGTTTATATAGTATTACATTTTAAAAATGTATTTGACATGATGGGACCACCATGTACCTTTAGAGCTGTAAAGCAAAACACAAATGATTTCTCTGAAGGCAAAAAAAATAGGTCAGGTAATATTAGTAATCAAAAATAAATTTGTAGGACTTCATTCTATTAGAAATGATGATGGCTCTTTTGGACAAAATTATAGAAACTAAGTTTAATACAATTTGGGGAAAAAATACTTGGAACTTACTTTAGAGTAATAATTACATGCCCAAGATTTAGTTCCATACTATCTCAGGTACATGGAATGATAAAAATGTTTTACTAACTACTCCAGTGCATAGATCCTAATAACATTTCCTCTGTAACCTAAAAGATTATTTTTAAATATACTTTGTTTTCTGCATTTGAGGTTATTATCAAGTATATGTTCCACTTGTGGACATATGTGCATGTGTTTCATGTTTTCTTTATATTTTAAAATTAATAAGGTGATAATTGTTAAAGAATGTTTGCAATGTTTGCTTTAGTGTGTTGCTTTTATTTTTCTTTAAGTTTCAAAGTCATATGTATTTATAGCAAGGAAGATCTCACTGATCACTTTTCTGAAGAAAGTTATATTCTAATTAGGTCCTAACATCACATGTTATTGAAAGAAATACTGGCCGAATATGTACCTGCATTATTTTCCATGAGAGATGCTAGAAAATACTTATATCAAGGTCCAATGGCATTTTTATTTTTAATTCCCAAATTATTCTCAGTTTCCTGAATGGATCTTTATATTATCAGTTTATGACCATCACTAGAATTAGTTGTATGGAACAACAAACATTATGAAAAGCCTAACTGTCACACAGTTTATAAAGCAAACATGAAAATGATGTGTGATATGTCACTCAACAAAGCACAGATGGTGACTGAGTGCCAACATTTTAACTGATCCTTTTCAGTTGATCATGCATAATTTAATATGTCAGTCAACTGAAGCTAAATAGAAGACAGAAAACTTGTGGGAAATAATTGGAAACAAACTCTCTTGTAGCCATTATGAAAAATAACCAGACTATAACACAGCAGGCAAAATACACTTTCACATGAATTTTCTGTGTTTAAATTTGGATTTGGAAATTCTGTATTAGGCTTTTTCCTATCCAAAGTGATCTAGAATTCAAAGAATGCAATATAATTTTTATTCATTTTGATGAAAGGTAGCTTCTTGTGATTAAAATAATGTTATAATAGGCAATACGTAGATATCAATTGAAGAAGAATTAAACATATAGTCAACTCTAAAAAGTATATAAAAACTTTTTGATGATATTCTTAATAGATGTATAGGAACTGTAATTCCTTTACTAATAACATTGCTTTTTTGATTCAAGGAATGTTATTATAGTAATTTTAAAGTTAAGTTAGTACTAGATGTAGACATTGTAGTAAACATGGTAGTTCTTTAAAATGTTAATTTGCAAAATACCTTGGAATTTTTATATTGATTGCCTTTTCTTTTCATTGCTCTATGAAGCTTGTAGGTGTTTGCTGATGCAGCTTCACTCTTACATCTAAGTTATACTATAAAAGGCAGTATGATAAACCCATGAAATATGTTTACATTTGTATATCCCTTTTGAAGAAATTGAAGCAAGATAAAAACCAAGAGACTGCAATATTAACTGCTATACTTAGCAATTAAAGCAGTTATGGGATAAGCACTTAAAACATTAAATTGAATTTTAAAAAGGCCCATTAAAATTCTCTACCAGTCCTGTAGACTAATAGATGAAGCTATTAGTTGGAAGGAAGCAGCCCAAAGCAGCAGTGTGAGAAGTTTGCCAATATTCATGGAAAACCCTTCACTGAACTTTAGAACTGCTCCCTCAACTTGAATCTCCAGCAAGGGTCTGTGGCTTGTGGTCCAGGGTGGGACAGTCAGCAGGGCCACCTACTGTTTTCTCCTTTTTAAAAAATAAAATTCTATTTTGTACATTTTAAACATATAAAAACTGAAAGAAAATGCATTCAAATATTTCCCACCTACTATTTTCATTGCTCACAAGCAACTGTGCAACTGCCTAACTTTGAAGTATTATTAATAACAGGTGTAAATAACAAGTATAGAACAACATTAAATTCCTTTTACTTTGACCCACATGTATATCATTTGCCTGTCATCATTCCTATTCCATTATGTTAACTTAAGTATAGGCCTTTTTTTGGAATCTTTAATTTGCATATAAAATAACAACACAGTTCTTGATGTATTAAGGTTTTACTTTTGCAAAAAGTAAAATGTATAGTAATTTTATACTCACAAACTACTAAATTAAAAGATCCCAGAATGATAAAGTCAAAACTGAAGATTAAAAGCTGAAAAGAAATACTATGGAACTTTCATAGAACAGGCTTTTCATTATCGTTGTTTTTCACTCTTTTCTTTAACTTCAGAACTGTACTCGGAAATTAGAACAAATGCTATGTACACAGGGAAAATGATTGAAGGAAGCAAAGTTAGTCTGCTTTTCTCTTTCTTTCATTCGCCTTTTTCCTCTATTTTGTCATGAAAAAGAAAAGACAAAACAGAAGGCTCAGTGTGAGTTGTGCTTTGGAAATTTTGACAACAAAACATTCAGTGCATGCTCTTATAAGTTTTCAGAAAAAGAGCAATCCTTTATTATAGTCATCTAAGGGTGGCACAAATAAAATGAACAGACAACATTCAATCTTTTAGATCTTATTTAGATTCATGGAGAAGAACAACAACATGTAAAAAGTATAAACTTCTTCAGAGTAATATAATATATATTTCATATTGGACTAAATATATTATTTGAAAAACAATCACAATGTAGTATATTCTTAGTTAAGTATATATGCCATTTTAATTAGTCATTTACTATGTATTCATTATGAAGCCTACACAGTCTTAGAAATATATCTGTTATATAATATAATTAGGTTTACTGTCTTAGAAATGCATATATATTATAAAAATATATACATATCCTCTTGGAAATTCAAACCAACATATTGAAAACTCTGAAAAAATAACTTAGAATTAAGAAATCTGCATATTTGTTTTACTCAGTATTTCATAAATGTCCCTATTTTCTTTTCTCAAATAAAAACATATTTGAATCTCATAAAGATTTGGTTGTGAATTAAATTAAAAATACTTATGGTTATTCTGATTTTGTAGATGCTAAATTTGGTTATGCACACTCTTGGTGGTGGGCTCTAAAAGTTCAAATGTGTCACAAGAAGGTGGAGATTCTAAGTTATTCTTTCCTGTTCTCCAGTATTAAAAGGGAAACTACTTAGCAGTGATAGAAAGTTAAATATAATTATTTCTGTAGACTGAGCATACCATGTGATAATAATTGGAATATGTTCTTGAGTTTTGATTCTCTTCAGCAATTATGCAAACTCCATATCCTTTTTTTATTTTAAAGTGTATTTATACCTACCTAGATTACACATTTTATTAAACTAGAAAATCCTAGTTTCATTATGGAGTTGCTATTAGCAACATCAGAATAATGGAATAACTGGATTATAACTCAATTATAGTACTTCTTTAATTTTTATTTTTTAATTTATAGGTTCCTTTTAGTTATATATTACAGTAGAATCCATTTGGATATAATTATAAAAGCATGGAATATATCTTGTTCTAGTTCAGTCCCTATACCTCTCCTTCCTTCCCCTTCCCTTCCTTCTACTGATTTTTCTGCCATTTACCCATAGTTATTTTTTTCAATAATTTCTTGTGGATGCACATGATGGTGAGACTCATTGTGGTATATTCACATAAGTACATAGGTAAGTTATTTCAGAGTCATCCATTGTTTCCCTTTTCCTACCCTCCCTCCCTTCCCCTGTATCTACTTCACTAAACTTCTATTCATTTTTTTTAATTTTGAAATTTAGCTTATGTTTTAGTTAAACAGAAACTCAAAGAATTTTCTACATAATTTTGCTTATTTATAGAATTTCTATATTTTCTATTTTATTAATCTTATTAATATACACTTCCCATTTTCCAAATATTAAATTTTCTGTAAAGCAACAGACCACTTACTAGCATCTGCTTAGTACATCATACCCCTTTATTGTAGGTTAGCTTCCACATATCAGAGAAAATATTTGACCTTTGGATTTGGGTATTGGCTTATTTCACTTAGCAGTCTAGTCTTCAGATGCATCCATATCTCAGCAAAAGTCATAAAGTCGTTCTTCTTTATGGCTACATAATACTCCACTGTGTATACATACCACCACTCCTCTGCTAAAGGGCACTAAACTGTAGAGATTAGCTTTTGTGAATTGTGCTGCTGTAAACATTGATGTGGCTGTGTCACAGTAGTATGCTGATTTTAAATTCTTTAGATATACACTGAGAAGTGGGATAACTATGTCAAAGAGTGATTGCATTCTGTGAAGAGAAAGCCTACAGAATGGGAGAAAATCTTTGTCACCAGCTCCTCAGATAGAATGTTTTTTTTGTTTGTTTTTTTGTTTTGTTTTGGTACTAAGGATTGAACCCAGGGGTGAGTCACATTCGCAGCCCTTTTTAAATATTTTATTTAGGGGCGGGGTCTCACTGATTTGCTAAGTGTCTTACTAAGTTGCTGAGACAGGATTTGAACTCCCAATCTTCCTGCCTCAGACTTCCCAGCCACTGGGATTATAGGTGTGTGACATGTGCCCAGGTAGATTGGATGTTAATATCCAGGATATACAATGAAAGTACAAAACTTACTGAAAAAACAAATAACCCAATCAATAAATAGGCAAAGGAATTAAACAAACACTTCTCAAATGAGAAATACAAATGGTCAACAAAATATATGAAAAAATGTTCAACATCTCTAGCAATTAGAGAAATGCAAATTAAAATTACACTGAGATTTCATTTCACTCCAATCAGAAAGACAATTATTAAGAATACAAGTAACGATAAATGTTGGCACGGATGTGGGGAGAAAGGTACATTCATATGTTGCTGGTGGGACTGCAAATTGGTTCATCCACTCTGGAAAGGAGTATGGAGAGTCCTCAAGTGTAGTAGTCTAGGACTTGTTCTTTGTCTACTTTTCCTGTAACCACATCTGTAAGGGAAGAATATGTTCTGCCATAGGTTAAATTAAATGTCTTCACATTGTATCTCAGGCTTCCCAGTCTCTAAACACCTGCTCTATAAACTCCCTGCTATTTAGACAATTGGTGTTGCGATAGGCAGCCATGAGCATTCTTAAAAACAAAAATACTGTATCATTCATTATTATGAATTAAAATGATTCATAGTATCATTATATTCATAGAAGTACATTAGACACCTAAAATTATGCAAAACATTTGCAACTTTAAGCTACTGTTTAAGATTTTACTAAAATTATTTCTGTTTTTCAGATGAAGAAATTGAGGCTTAAACATTAAATAACTTGCCAAGTACACATACTTGCAAGCTGTTTTGCTGGGATTTGAACCAGAATTCTAAATTTAGAGAATTTTATTGTACTACATTGTTCATTACATCATATCTTATTAAGATTATGTTGGCAGGTTGAAGGTATATTGACAATCAAATGAGGAAGATCTCATAGGAAATGAAGTTTATACTAGAGTTAGTGCAAATAAATATTTTAAGAAATGATACTATCTTTGTGAGCTAAGAAGAATTTGAGAAAATAAAGTCAAAATTTTTTATTGGTTCAAGTAACGGAAACATAATTCATGATTTATTTTCTCACCTTGTATGTATGACCAAGTACAAATCACAGTGACAAATAACAAATTAGAACTGATATCCTTAACCTCTAACAACCTTGGTAGAAAGAACTACTCTCTGTTTTTAGATTTATAGTCACTCACTGTTTTCCTTTCTCTATTGAAAACTTGGTAACTCTTGTAACAAAAATGCCATAAATATTGCTTTGAATCTGGCTACTGAAGTGCACCATGAGAATATTTAATCAAATTATAAAAGTGATATAGGACAATTAATCGAGAATGAGTGAAAATGTGAATGTGGAAGAAAACCGAAGACCAACTTTTGTTGACCAAAGTAGTGTATAGGATAGATTATGGTCATGCTGCCTAATGCAGCTGGAGATTTAATTGTATGTTTTTCCATTTGGAAACTGAAAGTAGAGGTAGTGAACTTCTTTCCCAACAAAAAAGCCCTTCCTGTATCTTTTACGTGCAGAGGACTATGGAGAGATTGATAGATCAGCACAGTTCACCAGTAGAAATCAAGCAATATTAATGATCCAAGGAAAAATAAAGTTCTAAAAAGGTGAGAAAAGAAATCATGACAGACACTGAGAGTTTTACCAAATGATATTAATTATTTTTAGGATATGATGGTAGAAAAGATCCAACAAACTAAAAACAGAAAATCGAAACAAAAAAAGAACTGAGGACCATTTAATGTATAGATTCTGAAGTAAATTTACCCAACCTTTTGTTTTCATTCAGAATTGAAGAACTTTGTTGGTGGAAGCAATGTCACCCTCCATCATCATTCTTTAGGCTCTCTCTTCTCCTTTAGCCATAAACACAGAGGCCTCATGTTTGAACTGTTTCAAACAGATCAGACTATCCTTAGCATATTGAAATCCCCTCTCCCACCTCCATATCTACTGTGTCTACATGTAGAGAGAGAGAAAGAGGGAGAGAAGGGGGAGGGGAAGGGAGAGGAGAGAGGAAAGACTTTGATAATGTGATGTCAATAAGAGTGGGATTATTTGTTAGCATATCATAGTTTATAACAAACTAGCACAATGAACTAGCACTTAGAACCTTTACTTGCCTAACAAAAACAAGTGAAAACTAGACATGGATAAATAGTCCCTTTGGGGAGATTTACTTCTCTGGTTGGCCGTAAGGGAAAACTCAGATACTGAATAAAATTACAACTCTACTGCCTGGTATTAGATTATAGCGGTTCCATTGGCCAAAACAGAAATTCACTTTCACTAGAAATTCTCTGCTCTAAATTGAGAAACAAAGAAAGAATTCTGGGTCCAAATCAAGATACCCACATGTACCAGCTCATAAAATGACCCTACATCTTAAAGGAAAATTTTTAACCACTGCCTAGATTAGGAAGGAGGTCCAGGTAATCTACAGTTGATTATCTAAGGCGGGATTTTACAAAAACACTCCAAGGAACAAATAGACAATAAGATGCTTCCAGGGAGAGACTTATGGGCAAATAATTTGAGAAATCCTGCATGTTATAGTAGAAATTCAGAAAGTACTTAGCATATTAAAGACTCTTTTAAGTCCCTGTTAAAGACATCAGTGTAATCTTGTCAAATATGAGATTTTTTACCTCTCTCTCAATTTATTTGTTCAGTAAATTCTTTGTTCCTATGACCTGGTTAATATTTTGAGTTTCAGGCATTTCTAGAAATCCAAAAACTTTCAGAGTGATGCAATTGTAACCAGAGCTAGAGAAAAACACTGGGAAAAGGAAAATATGTTAGATCAAAATAGCAGAAATCAAATGATCAGGGTCATGTCACATTAATCATTAAGATAAATGGGCCCCACCACACTGGGGGAAAAAATCAAACCATTCACCTAACCCCAGCAGTAGTGGTAGTTGCTCTTGTCAGTGTATGATCTCACTACAGCCTGAATATCGGTATTTTGCATTCAGACACAGTAAATGATGTGAAATCTTGTCACTGCAAGCTTTTGGGTCATTTTTAATGTTTGAGTTAATTCTTTTGTCTGCTATGAATATCTCATGCTGATTTTTGTTTTCATCTTTTATTAAAACTTCTATTTGATATATTGAGGTCAAATTGCTTTCAAGTTGTGAATTGGTATGAACAATATTGGCTGTGTACAGGTTTTGTTAAGGAGTCTCAAGATAACAGCAAGATAAATTTGCTTCTTGGTAATAAGGATATTTAGTTGTATAAGTATCTTTTAAACAAAGATTAAGATTTAGATGCCAAGAAAACAGAAAAACAATGCAGTGAGGGGAAAAAATCAAACTATTACTAGGTTCAATTACTGTTCCTTTTGCATTACAAAAAATATTATTATTCCTAAAAAGACAAAATGGATCTAGCTTTGAAATGTCACTAGGTCTTTTCTGAGCTCTTTGTAGACAGTGAGATGCTTTCCCAAAAATGAGAGACATATAGCTTCCAGAAGATATTTTTTCTTTATGCAAACTTTTCTTTCTGTAAATAATGATAGTAGCAGAACCTTTCCCATACTAATCACAGAAATAAATAGTAATAATCTGGAATAAAATGTCACAATAATGATTGCCCCTGTATAAATGAAATTCTCAGTGATTTATGGTCTATTTACTTATATAGGTTCTCTATCATCCCTTTTCAAGTTAAACCCTTATTATTTTACCAGTCACAAAGAAAAAACTTTTTCATAAAACTAAATACAAAAAAGAAACAAAACAGCAAAAATACAGAATAGTTTGACAAGATGAGACACTAATAATGTTAGAACAGCTGGACTTAGAAAATTGATAGCTTGTTACTTATATTTTTGGAATAAGCATATATTTTGCATTTGAGAATAACAGTGAGATACCTACCTTTGCCTGTGGAATCAGACCTTGACAATCTGTGTTCATTTGCCTTCTAAACATATCTGGTTTTACTCAGGTTACCACCTAATCAATTTCAAACTTGTCACCACTCATGACTGGGAAATCTGCTATTTCTTTGACTGACTTCAAATGTTTTCAGTTCTTTAAAAACCTATTTTCCTTCATCAGCCTGTGTTACGCCAAATTCTTTGAGACATTTCCTCAAGAATCCTGTGCAGTGATGTGGCTTAATAAATGCACAATATTAGGAAGGTTTTAAATTAAGAATAGGCCAGGAAGACACTCTAGGTCATGTATTATTCACTATCAAGAAGATCTGAAACAAGCAAGTTGGAGAGTCAAAAATTCTTGGCTAAAATTGATCATGAGTGCATATTAGTTTAGCAAAATGCCAATAAGATGATGAGCTCAGATATGAGCCAGAGAAGCTACTGAAGAAAGTGAGGACATCTTTGGCATGCAAACAGATAACATATTGTCCCATAGTTTGAGCTCATACTTTCTACTTAAAATCAAATTCTCAGACAATTCCTCAGTTGTGATGCACTGTGAACCCCATGGCAATGGAGTCAAAGGCATCACAATTCAGCTTTATGGGGCTAGCTTGTAAGAGAGGGTAACTGACAGGGAGCCAAACCACATGCTGACTGATAAGTTGAAGCAGGGTGATCACAAACAAGTCAGACAGAGAAAACATCACAAAACTCCATTATTTGGCAGTTGAAGCACTATGAGACATTGTTGATGGCTGAGAAGTGACAGCATGGAAAGAAAAAAAAAAGTCTATAGTAGCATGTAAGCTGCTGAATAGGGAAAGCTCAGTTTGTGCAAAAATGTCATGTAATCCTTGGGGCTGAGGCAAAATTCTGATAGATCCTGCAAGCAGTGGTCATCACTGGTAACTAACAAGCATTTCACACATATTCTCAATGGACTGCAGTGCAAATAAAAATTTTGTCTTCAGCTATGCTCATAGGAAAACATTGACATCAAACCTTTGAAAGATGGGTGACTGAAAATGTTACCTTTTGCTGAGTCACATAGATTAGCAATAAATTACAGAGTAATCACTTAAAATGTAAATGATAGTTTATTTAGTGTAATCGCTGAATTGTAATTATGCACAATTAGTGAGATTTAGCACATTCAATTGTTGAAATATGTAAATGGGATTCATTCATTTTCTGCCCAGGTGCACTGTTATGAGAGGTTACAAAACAGCTGCAAGAATATTGACAGTAAAATGAAAGGAAAGATGCTTACCTGTGCTGACATCACTCGTGGCTTTTTCCTTCACTGAGATCCACACACAGTTGCAGAAATGACACATTTCTGTCACTGGAAATATTTTTAACAAGCTCCCAGAATGACCTTTCGTGATGATGTGTCTCTAAGGAGTTTTTCCTCCAGGACTGCTACAATGGCCAGTAACATATCCTTGATCCATTGGCACATTTGGGGAATAGAATGGGCAGAGATTTCTAAGTAACAAAAGCTGGGAAAGAGGAAAAATGAGTATGGCAAAGCTCTAAGAAATGGTACTGGAACAAATGCTAAGATGGCAAATCCAAATATAGACGCAGAGTAATTGTAATACATCATTTGAAACCTGTAATGCCGGTAGCCTGTTCTCTCTTACCTCAGTTTTATGCGGCAGCATTGTCAGAAGAATATTTCGTAGACCTCTAGTTCTATATGTTGTCATGTGTTACATGAAAATGTCTTTCCATAGTCTGAAATAATTGTGAAATAAAAGTTGCATAAAGTTAAATACTTTATATGCTTTGTCAAAGACTTTCTGTAGTATAGAGTGTTATGTACCTTTAAGGAGTAAATGAAGATGCAGTATCCTTATTTGTCTCAAATTTACTGATTATAGAAGTCCTTAGTAGCATATTTTGACAAACTAAAACTTCAGTAAAATATGCTTTAATCAATTGTATTCTGTTTAATAATTTAGATTGTAATTTTCTCAATATAAAGGTCCTTGTTTTCCCAGATTACAGATTCCTTTAGGGAATGAATAGGATTTTGCCAATCTCTATCCTGATGGCACCTAATACAATTATTTGACATAGGGAAACTAAATATGTTTGTAGAATTGGTAAACAAGCAATAATGATTGGGTTATAGTTATTCAAACACTATTGGTAAATCTCTCAGAACTAATGCTTGTATCGGTCAGTTTCCAGATTTTGGGCATAATTTGATAATTCTTGAAAACAATAGCAACATAGAGGCAGCTGGGAGAAAGCTATATAACAGATATATTCCCTAAAATCCTTAACCCTTGTTTTATGTTCTATACACAGCACTTAAAAATAATTTGCTCAGATTTTCTTCAGCCAATTATGATGACCATACCTTGTCAAAACATACATATGATGAGGTTGCTGAATAAATTATGGGATATCCAGTGTGGAAGAATCACATGTGGTGACCCCAGAAGATTCATGCCCTGGCGTAATCACCTCCATTTGAATTTGAACTGAATTATCCAAGAAAATGTGTTCAAGATGATACGATGTCATAGCAGTGATTATGTCACCTTACAGGTCAAAGGTTAAAGAATTTGCTGATTGATTTAAGTTCCCTAATTGTTAACTTTGACTTAATGAAAAATGAGACTGTCATTGGTAGGAAAGAACCCTTTAAAAACAAGCTAGCTGTTCCCTGAAGGCAAAGACTCAAAGAAAAAGAAGCAGAGACTCTTTCCATCCATTATTGGATCTGAAAAAGCAAACTACTATGAATTATACAACCAATCAAAATGAATTCTGTCAACAGCACCAAGAGAGTGGAAGTCAGTCTTTCTACAGTGAAGCGTCCAAAGGAAAATACAACCCAAAAGACAACTTTGATCTATCCTTTGGAAGATCCTGGGCAGAGAATGGAGATGTAGATAAGAATGTCCTGATGTCTGACCTACAGAAATTATAGGATAATAAAAGGATATGGATTTAACATCCCAAATTTGTGTCAGTTGGTTTACAGCACAGGAAAGTGATCTACTCTTTGAAATTAAAATTTCTGAGTTGGGGTGATTTTTATTTATTTATTTATTTATTTATTTATTTTTAGTACAAGAATGCTCCAAATATTACAGGAAAACAAATATTCATTTTATATGAAATTTTAATTTATTGAATATCCCACATATTAGTATGAATTTATCTGCTTGTTTATTTGTTTATTTTTAAATATGGCAACCCTACTCCTGGGAAATTCTGACATTTAACACTTCTTTAACTCCCCATAGTAATGTGTTAATACTTTGCACGTAAAAGCTTATTTTGAAAAGGATAATCAAACCTCACAAAAATGATTCTGGCAGAGAAAAGAAGAGTCACAAAATAGGGAATGTTTAAATGCATATGTTATGGAAATTCTGCTTTACTTTAAATTCTTATTACAACCACACTCATACATAATTAATTCAAAACATGCTTCCAATACACACACACACACACACACACACACACACACACACATCATTAAAGCACATTCCTGAAACCACATTCCATGCAATATCTTGGTTATATCTAGCTAAAGACTCTTTTATTGAATTTCTGCTTTAATCAAAATATATTTAAAAGTCTCTTTATGTTTAATTTCCAGATATCTCTCCATGTGATAAAAATCCAGGTAAACAAATACTAAAATAATTAACACCAAACTTTTAGGACTATGATCATATCTTATTTATATATGGTACCGGTTATTAATCTTCTTAGAAGCATGAGAATTTCCCTGCAATGAAGTTGTTGTGTTAGACTTTAGATATAAAGTGTTTTAAATGAAAAGAGAACATGTTTTAATGTCAGTGAAATTATAGTTTCAATCTCTATTGAACCTTTTATTAGCTCTTTACCTTTGAATAAGATGTTCACTGTTTCAGATCTTCACATACATTCTTCTTTAATACAACAGGAAGTGGAATACGTACCTCGATGTGTTTATGTGACATTTAATTATAATTAATGACAAATTCTTTAAATATACTGATTTACTTAATTTTCACATTAACTTTTTTTTCTTTTTTTCTTTCTTTCTTTCTTTTTTTTTTTTTACAAATGAGAAAACTGAGGTTTAGGCACGTTAATTGACTTTTCCAAAATCATGCAATATATGTTTCCAAAGCAGGGCTCAAACCCATTCTCATATTCCACAGTTGTTCTAAATAAATCTCACTTTGTACACATTCACTTTAGGAATTCATTTAAAAATATTTGACAGTGTATACACGTCAATGAAGTAAAAAAAAGATGAGGTACAAAAGCATGATAAGCTCATGAGGAATACTTAGGAACTTTTACTCTATGTCAAATGTTTTCACTTATATCATTTCTTCTTATCGTCCCCAAAATGCAATGAAGTAGGTAAGGTATTTGTTTTCAGAAGAAAATGAAACTTGCAAAGGTTAAATAAATTGTCAGTTGTTACTTGAACTCACAGCTTTATATTAATTATATCTTTTTAATTTGTTGTGTCTTGATTGCATGAATTTTGCATTTTCATTAATGAACTTCTACCATTTATAAACCTCTTTCTTGTGTGAGGCTACTTAAAAACGAAAAATTAAAGACAAAACACACACACACACAAATTCTGATTCACAAAATTTATTGGTGAATATGAATTCAAGGATCAAATGGAAAGTCTAATTTGGGTTTTCCACATTCTTACCCCAAACAACACAGCAGTTATTTTTTCTCCCTTCTCTGCATTCAAACCTGAAGGGAGAAGGAATGTCAGGAAGAAAGTGACTCAGATCCTGTACTTCACCTGTACTTCACAAGTGCTGATCTCAATTTGTTCTGTTCACTCCTCTTTCTTTATATCATGGTTAAGAGATCTCAGATGTCAGGCTGTCACAGAGGAAGTGACAAGGAGCCAGGGGAAGGACTTTTCATACCCTGAGCATCTAGGCATTTCTTTCAGTATGAAGTTTTGCTAAATAATGCCAAATAAATAACATCACTTTGCTTTTAGGTATGGGAAAGTAAATCATTATACATGTTCTCACTCATAAGAGTTCCCATTTTTATGCCACATTTAATGATTATTTTTTAAAAATATGATAAAGTTATTTTATCTGTGGACAGATTTTGCTTCTATTTAAATTCAGTCTAAACTCAGAATGCTTTAGATGATTAGATCACATGTTCTTTAATAAGAATCTACTGAAAAACTCTCAATGTATCAGGGTAGTTCACTCTTTGATTTGTAAGTTGTTCTCCAGTTACTATGACTAAAAAGAAGGGTTATTTTACCAAATGTAACCTTTCTTTTTTAAAATGTTTTTTTAGTTATCAATGGACATTTATTTATTTATGTGCAGTGCTGAAAATAAAACCCAGTGCCTCACACATGATACACAAGCACTCTACCACTGACCCACAACCCCAGTCCCAAATGTCACCTTTCTATTCATACCATGTAATGAATGCACATTGACTTTCCTTTAGATGTTATTGTCAACCAGATGTTCACAGGAGATAGGCAAAGATAGCTCACAATAAATTAAATCACTCAAGTCAATAAATAAATGCAATACCATCTTACTTCTCGAAAGTAAGGTTTTTTTCCTATTTTTCAACATTCTGGAAATTGTTTTTGTAAAATTTTTTGGTGTGTCCCTTAATCATATACTTTTTTAAAAAGGTTACATAGATTAAAAAAGTGATATGATCAATTTAAAATTGAAAACAGTACATCTACCCAAATCATCATTGTGATTAATTTAAACACAACCAATGCTTCACTTAAATTCTGGTTTGTTCTGTATGCGAGGATAGAATATTTGTTGTAATTTTTGACCTGCCAAGAATAATTGAAATAATTTCGTTTGCATTACTAAATATAAGTATGCAAACACATTGTTTTATTACAAGGCTTTACATTGCAACATTCAGCTTAATAATGTCAGGAATAGTCATTAGTTTGCTGAGAGTTGATCTAATTTGGGCAGAGAGACATTCATTCTTCTAGGTTCACATTAGTTTAAAGCACTATTTTATTTCTTTTATTCATCTCAGTTGAGTTTTAAGTTATATTTCCTTAGTACCTACATCTTCTTTAGGACTTGAAATATTATTCAGTTACCTCAGCTTAGGCAAAGATTTACATCATGGTATATCCATAAGGGGACAGACAACCATGTTTAAATATTATTCATATACATTTCATATGAACTGATGATACTACAGAATGGGAATTTATTAACTGACATTATGGACAGAATAAATTATTCCCAAGGATCAAGTTATTCTATTTTACAGGTAGAATATAAATTTTGTATGACAATCATATATCTTATAGTGTAAGATTAGTAATCAGACTCGTCCTCTGAACAATGGCTATAAATATTTCTCCTTTTTTCTTATATTGAAAAGTTTCATTGAATACATGTCACTTAACTCTTTTATATTGAACTTATTAAAAATGTGTTAAGAAAACATCATTTCAAAAATTTATGTCAGGCAAAATTCAAATCAATTAGTATCCAGATAAGTGAGAAAATTATCCCAAATCTTCTGAGAAAAGCTTTCTATTTCCTATTTTATTTTTTTAAAGAAAAGGTTACATGGGGTTTGCTCTAAGACAACCACTTTGGAAATATTCATGTATTTAATCCACAACAACTCTCTGAGTAGTAGTAACCTATTTTGCAAATAAGGAAATTGCCTTGCAGAAAGATTAGATAACTTGCCCTTAAGAGATACTTACCTGACTTTAAGATAGAATGCCAACGTGGAAGAGAAATTAAAAATTTTTACCTGGTAGAATTCTTTACACCAGCATTTTAAAAATGTTATTCTATATTCAATATCATGATCCTTGAAAATGCATACCTTACAACTTTGATTTAGTCATTATGAAAATCGGTATTTTTAATGTCTCTATTAGTTGACCAAGTCTTCATAACTTTCACATAAAAGCAAATGATGTCCAAGACATTGATTAATTGCTTTAGAAGAGCCTGACTGCTAATGTTAGATATTGTGTGTTTCCCAAGGGTTTATGTGTTGGAAGCCTGGTCCCTGGTGACCCGTGGGAGAATGTTAGGTCACTGGGGGCACTGAGCTCCATAGGGATTAAGATTTTTCTCTGGGGTCACCTAGTTTGGTTCTTGTGAGAATGAGTCATTATGAAAGAGCAAGACTGGTCTCTCCCACTCTGTGACTTCCTGTCTCACCATGTGATCTTTGCTTCTCACTCACCCTCATACCATGTTGCCATTCACCATGTGATACAGTCAATGGGGACTTCTCTAGAGTCCAAGAGATGTCAGTGTCAAACTTTTGAACTTCCAAAACTGTGAACTAAATATACCTATTGTATTTATCAAGGACTCAGTTTCTGGTATTGTGTTAAAGCAATGGAAACTAATCAAATACACTGACAAAGGAAATGCTGTTCAGCACAGTACTGCTAGACTCTTATCAAACAATAACCTTGTTCCTCAGATTGTCCTTCAGTTTATAAGTTACTGCCTAGTTTGGCAGGTTACAATTGCACATATAGTAAGTAAACTTACACTAGAAAGGAATTAAAACTTTTCTCTCTTTGAACAAATTTTCTAGATTCTTGTATGAAGAATTAAGCTGATTATCATTCTAAATATTCTTTCAGCAATTTTCAATAGTGATACCACTGGGTTTTCATTGTTTGTTCAAATAAACAGAATCAAAAGATGACTTTTTGAAATTAAATTTTTCTCTTTAATCAGTAAAAATACAGAAATGTCAAAAAAAGGTCATTTAAGTATAAGAAAATGTTTATTCTAGAACATAGCTGCAAAATAAAATCCTATTCTGTCAGGATGGGTGGACTTCCTCCATACATGAGCAATTGGCTCACATGGCAGAGGTATGAGTGTCTTCACCAGAATTATAAAATTGGACTACATTCTTCATCAAATGTAGAGAGAGCACCAAACACTCTTCATTATTTCTATCATACATAAAATAGTGTTCACTGAATAAAAGTAAGTAAAAGTTTGGTATTTCTTTCCTTATAGTGAAAATGAGTTTGCTTTATATTATATTCACATGTAAGAGATGACATTGCAGAACTGGCAGGAGTTGTGGTAAAATCATTACAACTATCACAACAGCAATAAAACAGAATTACATGTCTGTAGCTTACTAGCTCAATGTGGGTACCACACTGCCTTTATTGGTGATGACACTTGTTAATAGTCTTTTATCTAATGAGACCATCTGCCAATACCTTACTAAGCATTCAGTACTTCTCTAAATGTTAAAAAAAAGTTGTACTTAAAATGCCATTTCCTTTCTGCTGTGCACAGCTTGTTCCAATAAAGCTAGGGAATTTTAGAGAGTTGACCTATTTCAGAAAATTATTTTCTGTCCTAAGCTCTTTGGGTGTATCCCTCTTTAGATTTACATCAAACCAATTCTGGATAGAGTTTAGTGGTTTTTTACATCAACAGAATATTTTTTTCTTCTAATGAAATATAATTCTATTCACTAAATTATAAGCAATTACATTTAGACCTTTGACCTAGCTAATGACCTTGAGATCAAGGAATAGTGGATTCTATTCCGTTAGGGGAATAGAATTCCCTCTTAATCACATCGTGCAATTTGCAATGTATTGAAAATTTTACAGTGTATAACTGGTGGTATTTTGACTTGTTCAAAGAACTGAGAGATGAAGATACATAGAAACAGTTTGCAAAATTGTTATAAAAAGTATAAGATGAGAAGTAGAGGATATAAGTTATACAACATGCTTTTAATGTAAAGCTAATATAATAGCCATATGCCCATGTTACTAGGAAATATAAATGAGTTTATATTGGAGTTTTCATATTATTACTATGCCAACTCCTACTTTATCACCAGACAAGAACTTTAAGTGTGTCTTGTTCTATTTGTGCTGTTATAAAAATATATCACAGACTGCAATTTGTCAACAAAAGAAATTTGTTTCTTACAGTTCTGGTAGAACTGGGCAGACCAGGGTCACATTGCTGACACTGGTCCTGTGAGGCCAGCTTTCTGCTACCAGGACAGTACCTTGTAGGGGTGTCCTTACAGGACAGAAAGTAGAAAGACAAGACAGAGATCTCCCCTTCCTTCTACCAGGACTTTTATAAAGCTGCCAATCCTTTTCTCCCCCCAAAGCCATGTCTCCAAACACTGTTGCATTGGGGATTAAGTTCCCACATGAATTTTGAAAGAGATAGTATCATTACAAGTATAGCAATAAGCATTATCGAAATCATGCTTTCTTTCAAATTGTCATTACTTTAGAATGAATTTTATGCATTGCTTGCCAAAGGCTTGGAGTTTATTTTTTTCCTTCAAGCTATACTTTTCTTACCCACTCAAGATAAGTTGACAAATTAGAGCACAAATCCAAGTAACTGATTCCCAAAACAAAAAATATTTTCTTGTGCAAGATGCAAAGAAAATCAAACTAAGACAAAAACAGAGCAACCATTTGAAATGAAGGTATGATTTTGAACTTGAAAACATTAGCACCAACAAAATGTACATTTAAAATGTTTGTATTTCGGTACAGTAAAAAGTCTTTCATATATTAGGATAGAAATTGTGTCCAACACTCTATGAAACTATTTGTTCTATTCACGGTAATTATTGTTGAAAATATTTCATTCACCCTACTAGCTATAAATGTAAGCAGTGGGCAATAAAGGTTGCCAAGGATTTTAGGCTAAGATCCAATGTATATTTAACCGGAATTTTGAGAAACTCCTGGAAACTAGGCCATTCTCATGTTCTGTGTATTGACAATAGTTTCCCATAGCAAATTCTAGAATGAGATTGTTCCCATGAGTTATACTTAAACATGTTTCCCACATACAAGACTATGTTGCTTATCAAATAAAAAACTAAAAATAATTACAAATAACCTCATCATGAATGGTTCTTTGATAATTCTGTGAATGTGTTGATACTACTATTGTATTAATTTTAATGCAAACCACTGATATATTATAGAGGTATTAACAATTAGATCTTGAAATCTGATTATTTTAATTTACTTTTCACAGAAGAACATGTGCAAGTAATCACAATCATATAAAATTAAATGTGCTGAGTATCTTTCTTAGAAAAGGTTTGCTTATGTCACCTAAGTACAGATTCATTTTCAATTGTCCAATACCATTCTTTAACATAAAAGTTAAATGTTTTATTATTATATTTATTTCTGTAGCTATATATTTTGTTTAAATTGACATATTAGATTATATGAAATTTCTTATAATTCTATTTCTTTAATGATTATGTGCAATTAGATTTTCTTCCTAAAATATGTTTTCCTTTTCTTTTTGCCTTTAACTCTGTCCATCTTCCAGATCAGAAGTCTGGTTTAACATTTCAATTTATGTATCACAAACACCTCTGTCAAGAACTATTCTATCTAGAGCTAGAGATTTAGCTCAGTGCTGTAGTACTTTCCTGCATACATGAGACCTATGTTCAAACCCCAACACATGGGGAAAAAAAAAAGAAGGGATCTATCCTATCTAAAGACAGGCAATTTACTACTTTCCTAGTTAAATAGGATATGGTTATTTTACATTTGGTGTGTTTTAATCCAAAGTATTTATGAATTACAAAGTCATTGTGAAAACAATAGAAGATTTCAAATTTATGAGAAGATATATTATTTTCAGAGACAATATTTTAAAAAACATAACTATGTGCTGGGAATCTCTAAAGTACCCTATTGTTACTCATTGTCCTCTTTTTTGGGGGTGGGGTGTTACTGGGGATTGAACTCAGAAATGCTATACCACTGAGTTAAATCCCCAGACCTTTATATTTTTCATTTTTGAGATGAGATATTGCTAAAGTGTTGATTCTGACCTTAAACTTTAGATTCTCTTCCATCAGCTTTCAAGTAGCTGGAATTACAGATGTGCACCACCATGCCTGGTGTTTATTTTTTTTAAAAAAATATCTATTTGAATAAATGTTACATGGCCAGGGAAAGTTTTGTCAATTTGGTTTACAACCTATTACCAGAACTTAGAATAGTGCACATAACAGTGAAGGCGAATAAATACTCTTCCATTTCCTATACTGGCTTCTGTCTTTTGATGAGGATCACTGTTCATCTCTACCTGGCCTGAACTTGTGATCCTCCTGCCTCAGCCTCCTGAGTCACTAAGATTACAGATATGTGCCACCACACCAAGCTATTTATTAATTTTTCAAAATTAACTATTTAGTATCTGCTTTTTTCTAAATATTTTTAACAATATAAAAATATATAAAACCTGGAGACCCATAATATTAACATTCAAATGAATAATCCAGGAAAATCAGTAGATTCACAAAGACTTTCTGTACTGATTTTCTTTAGGGGGCCACTGGATATTGAACTTAGGGGTACTCGACCACCAGGACACATCCCCAGCCCTATTTTTTCTTTTATTTAGAGACAGGGTCTCACTGAGTTGCCTAGGCTGACTCTGAACTCAAGATCCTCGTGCCTCAGCATCCTGAGCCACTGGGATTACAGGCGTGCACTATGTGCCTGGTTCTGTGCTTGTTTTTAGAGTAAAATGATTATCATGTTATATCAAATATGATATACAAATAATACATGTTTATTAATACATGTTTTCATTCAATATGTTTTATAGGATAAATACAGTGTGTCTGACACTGTTCTAGGAGCTACGGATAAAGCAAGAAGAAAAAGCAGTAATAGGTGCTGTGATAGTAGGAAAGCAAAATCAAAGGGTATTATGGTTTAGGTACGTGTCCCTCGAAAGCTCATGTGTGTAATGCAGGAATGCTTAGAGATGAACATTATGAGAGCCATTACCTAATTAGGAGATTAATCCACTCATCAGGGTGGCAGTGTGTGGCTACTGGGGATGTGCTTTTGGGGTTTAAATTTTGTTTCAGGTGAGAAGAGCCCTCTCTCTGCTCTCTGCTTGCCATGTCATGAGCTTCCACCATGATGTGCTGCCTCACTGTGGACCCAGAGCTATGAACCTCTGAAACCTTAAGTCAAAATAAACTTTTTGTCCTCTAAGTTGTTCTTGTCAGGTAGAGTAGTCACAGTGACAAAAACTAACTAAAACAGATGGTGAAGAGCAGGAGTGACTAATTCCATCTGAGGAAGATGGGGTGAAAGGATAACACAGAAGTTTTCTTAAGCATTAATGTCTAAACTGACAGCTAAATTCTAACTGATCAAAATTAGCCAGACACATGAGATAAAGTAAGAAAGGAAGAATGTTCCAGATAGTTACCTCATTTCCTATGAAGACTAACACAATGACTTTTAGGTTAATTTCTCAATTAATTATCAGAAACACATTTTAGCTGATGAGAACACGGAAGATCATGGAATTTATGCTGGATTAAGTTCACCTGGTTTACAAGAGAGCCTGAATTGAGTCTGTTCTCTAACTCTGGAGGGGAAAATATTCTTCTTTCCAATATATCAGCATGAAAGAACATAAAATAGGGAGTATATGAATATTTGCTATTTGATTTTAAAAACCCAGAGTACTTAATCAACTCTAGAAAGCTGAAACTTATATTTAACTTAAAATGCTGCATATCTGAATCAAATTAATGCTTTCTTATATCTATATAATAGGCATAAATGATCCAAATCCTTGTGTATTTTATTAATATTTACCCAGAAACATGCAACCCTTAATCCAATCTGATGAACACAGTTCCAGAAACATGAGTCCATACTGAAATACAGTCAGTGGGGTCACTAGGCAACTTCCTTCACATATATTCCCTAAGAAGAAATCACTTTGGTTATTTTTGCTTTTATGTTTCAGAGACTGAGAGAAAATCTTCAATATGAGCAGCAATTACGAATATCTTCAACAATAACTGAAATAAAAATCAACACAAATAATATACCAGCACAATGTTCAAATAACAATGTTTCTGCTTTGCCTTAAGCTGTTGTCCTATAATAACAGAGAAAGAAAGGAAAGTATCTGGTCGATAAAATATCAAGTAATAAAACTTTATTCTGAACAAAGTAATGCTGAACTTTGGAAATACAGTTGAAACTATAACTTTGTTCTTAGAAAATTTCTGCATTTGCATCAAAGTCAGTTTTGGCAGCAATGGTGCTTTGATTTTTGTTTCCCAGGAGAAAACTAAGTTAGGGTTCAAATACCAGCCTCCTGCTTCAGCTGGCAAGGACACTCACGTGGTCTGGGCCTGAGAGTCTATGTAGCTGTCGTTCAGTGATCACTGCACTAATATAAGTAGGACTGTTGCAGAGGTGACCTTTTAAGTCTCCTATAATTTATATCATTTTCTGGCAGTGGGAAAAGCAGCTCCAATAACATCAGCCTCCAGAGAGGCCAGTTGTTCTCCTGGCCCTCCTGGCCAGAAAACAGACATCTCTGGAGATTCTGTGCCAAGAAAATGCAGAGAAGCAGATATGGAAAGTAGTAAAAACAAAATGTCCTGTAAAATTCTTACCTGTGTAATCAAAAGTATAAAGGACTCTTCAAATCTGTTTGCATAAGGCATTGCATAAGGTAATTTATTTACAGGAACCTCAGCCAAAAGTAGAAAAGCAGAAAAAAATGTTGGAACTAGGATTCCTTTTTTCCTCTTTATTTCAGAACTTGTGTAAATAACACTAATAAGCTTTTGTTCCTGTGCCAGAAAAATAAGGACAGAAATGAATTAGTTGGTCAGTATCACCTTGAATAAAATAAAGTGCCTCTTAAGCAAATCAAAACACGTTCAAAATAAGTATTGCTTTTGTGATTACACTTTCTTCCAAGGATAAAACTAATAAATTTATTTTATATTTTTAAATAAAACAGTGCTTTAAATAAGTTCCTCTTTAAGATAATGAGGACTTTGTAATTTCACTTAGTGATTTTGTATTAACTTCAAAGTATAATGAAACAGAAATTATAGCACAGAATAAAACTTTTATAATGGAATTTAAAAGTTATCATGAATTATATAAGGATAGTATGAACATAAGAAATTTTCCAGTATCTTTAATGAGATAAGGATCTAAACAAAATCGCCACTGTTAATGTATAAAATTTGGAGCTAAAAGCACAACTTGAATTAAATTTATGAATTTAATAACATAAATTATGTATCACATAGAGCAATATATCTTATTTTTATAAATAGAACTTTATTATTGCTATATGTTATGAAAGAAAGTCACTCAAATTAATGACATGTATATTGCAGTTCAGTATCTTTGTTCTGAATGGAGCTACAGTTTGAACTAATTAAGCCGTTCTCGAGAACATATCATTTTCGCTTCTGTGTAAGTTGCTTGAATTAAAACAACTGATTAAAATCCATGCTTGAAGCTGTCACTGGAAACATTCAGCTCATGCCGCAGGCATCCATTTGCATAACTAGAACTATTTCTTGTGCATCTGTGAATACCACTCACCGTGGTGCTTTCACAAGTTTTGTTTACCATGAATCCAATGCAACCACAAAGCTGGACTCTCAGGAATTACTAAGCTTGCATCAAATCTTTTTGCCTCTTGTTTACTTACTTTATCCAGTGACCTCTGTCAGTGATGAAAACTGACATTGATTGAGGTTAATTTCCATTCTTCACAAACAGTAGCATGTGATTCAAAATAGAAAATGAAACAGAAGCCCTATTGTCTTGAAATGTCCCTTACTGGCTAAACTCCAAATTGTCAAAACACTTCAATTTTATAAATCTAGTTCATGTTAGTGTTAGTGAGACATGTCATTTATAGGAAGAATAAAAACTCATAAGTCTGTGGATACATATTCACATTTATACACACACTATTAAACATTTGTCATGCTATTTGATAACATTATGTCATTTTTCATTTTTCACACAGACATTAAGTTAAGGTAAAAGCCACAGAAAAAAATGATTGAAATTGAAATTCTGAAACTGAATTTTGGTCTCGGTTGTGGATTGAATATCTGTGCACCCCTCTATCCACCTCCATACACATCACATTTATATGTTGAAATTTTAAACCCCAAGGAATAGGATTAGTACCCTTTAGAAACATTACAGAAAGTCTCTCATTCCTTCTCCCATGTGAGTACTGGGTGAAAGGCCACCATCTATGAAACAGAAAATGAGCCTCACTAGACACTAAATCTGTTGCTGCCTTGGTCTTGAACATCTCAGCATCTAGACTGTGAGAAATAAATTTCTGTTATTTATAAGCCATCTAGTCTGTGATATTCTGTTACAGCAGCTCTAGCAGAATGAGATATTCTCTGAAGCACCTTTGCTAAGACCCCTCTTTATTGAGGACCTTGAATAAACTTCCTTACTCTGACTAGTGTTTTTCCACTTTTAATGCTTCCCCCTGCCTCCTTCCTCAAACCCTCACAGGTAAATAAAATATCATGAGCCTTCTTTGGGGGATTCTCTCAGCACTGAGAAAAACCCCGTTTTTCTTGATGTACCTGCTGTAACCACATAGTTGTCATTCCAGAGGGATATTGGAACATGGAGATAACTGTTGCTTTCTCTTGTTTAATCTTCTCTTGTAATATCACTATGACTAATTAAAAACTTTCTTGCCACTTTCATTTTGACTTAGACAAACACTTGATATCTGGGCTGCTCAGCTCTCTCCACCTCAGTTCAGCTCAGCTCTTGATAAATGACAGGAGAGAGGATGAGCATGAGATGTTCTTGAAAGATGACAAATTGAAGAATGAGAGGCAGATTGAAAATCATTAAATAAATAAGTCAAAAGGAACTGAATTAAATATTTGACATGCAATGCTAATTTTATTACATAACATTGTACATATAAGGAAGAATCGTGGATGTAGAATTTCAGAACTGTTTTCCACATCTGGTTACCATGCAACTATGCAAAGTGATGTTAGGGTTTTGATATGCATATATTTCAATTAAACAGGGTGCAGTGCAAATCAAGTACTACTTGTATCATCTGTGTCACTTTGGGACACATTATATAGAAAAATATTTGGGGAAAATAATTTAAAAGATAAATAGTTTGAAAACTCAGTTGTATGCTTAGTGCTTATTCTACTGTAACTGACTGTGTCATAACATGTTAAGTACAGCATCCTCTATATGTGACAGTACTAAAATTTGCAGCAATTAAACAGTAAGATACTATCCCCAGTGAATAGAGGCATAATTCTAGCACAGTTTTCCAGAATATGTAAAATGGATGGTGCAAAGCAGAAAGCAGACATTTTTGGTGTCTATTCCTGTGGCTATGTTCACCAAGGTTGTTGGTGTAAGATCCAGTAAATAGGGAGTAAGAGCTTTGACCCCTCAAGGTTCTTTGAAATCCTAAAGGCATTTCCCAGCTTTGATGGGCTTGAGTTCAGAGCAACTTGACATATTTCCTCTCTGATTAAAACTGCCATAGTTAGCTTGAAAGCAGCAGAGAAAGCTGTCAGATTAATAAGCAAGAAATGCTGCTTAAAGCAAGATTTTTGAGGTTGCTTCTCACCTCATTTGCCAACTCTACCTCAGAGACCACTTATTTAAATTATTTTACATTGAAATATTATGCATTCCCTGTGTTTATCTTAATTATGATCAGCCCTATACTAGACTGAATTCCCAGTATTTATCATGATCTCTACCATAAGTTTGCTTTTTCTATTTTCTCAAATACAGGAAAAATCTCTTTTCTATTTGGTTAGCTAAAACATTTTAATGCCTCCCCCAGCCAAAGATAAAAGAATAACTATCAACCATTACAGAACTTGAGTTTTACTTTTTGGAAAGACATATATCCTCATTCTCCTTTGAAGTATGAAACTAAATACATTCGATACTGTAATTAAAAAAACTAAAAAGCCTCATACTTTGATCCCAACAGAATCAACAAAGTATTGATATAAGAAAATTTTAAATTACAATAAGTTTAAACTGTAATATAATTTCTATGTCCCATGTCCAGTAACAGATAAATTTTAAAGAAAATGATATAGAGGGTATATATTAATACTAGTTCAATATTAACTAAATGCTAGGCATTGCCTTAAATAATAGTTGGCATGTTACCTCAAAATCAACTAAAATGATATAATGGATATGACAGTTGAACAAGGTCATAGGTGCTCAACAACCTCATCCAGGTCACAAAATCAGTCACATACCTTGTGTTCCATCAGAACATGGTTTGCTTTCACAGCATAGGTACTTTTTGACCCATATATGTCCTCCTGAAGTCTGTTGAGCATGTTTAAGACTACTTGGTATGAGAGGAATTTTATACAGTCTAAATAAGTTCCATATCTGTGAAAATTATCAAATATTCTTAGAATAAAATATAACTCAAGTCATTATGTTGACAGAAAAGAAGGAAGAAGGGAGAAATTGAAAAATGTAAAGATTTTTTTATTGTTGGATGGCCCAGGTTAAGTTACTTAAACTTGCTCTTCTTTGAATTTACTTCTCTTAAAATGGGATACCAATAAAACAAAGTTTACAGCCTATTGTAACATGGGAAAAATTATATTGTGAATTGCACAGAAATTTATAGATTATAAGCTTTACATATACTACCCATGATCATTATTAAGCCAGAAAATAAAATCTTATAGGATATAAAGCATAGTAACTACTATGAAAATAATACTAATAACAATAGAAATAGCACAATTCACTGTTGGTTAGATGAATTATAATTAATCACCGCAAGTACTTGGCATATTATACACATTTAGTAATGGAGGAAATTATAGCCAATTATGGGTCATTTTACACTGTGCATACACCAAATCAAACTCTGATCGTGGGCCTAGAGCTCTGATCATGTAATGTGAGTACCTATGTGTGCTGCGTAGTCACTGTACATTTGCTGTAGACTACATGACATGATGACTCAGGTGCAATAATAAAAACTGCATCCATTAAACAGATATCAGGTCTAGATGAAATGTCTTGCTAAAAAGACAGTCATAGAGCAAGTATGTTGGATCTACACAGTTCTAGATGTTTTGGAGTTCCCTGGGATAATGTCAGAGTTTTTTGCAGCCTTTCAGGATCTCCTCCGGCTTGACCTTGAACCATCAGCACCAATGTCAGTGCATCCATCATGAGTGAGAACTGGGGCATGCTCACTCACAACTCCCATCTCAACACTTCCTGTCCTGCCTCTGTTCTCTTCAAGTTTATTGCAAAAATTTTCCCCACCAAAGATGTAGGGTGCTTATTTTCACCATCATCTGATCCTATATTCTACTTTATTGGGCAAATTACTGAAACTTTTAATTTTAAAAAATGACCTCTGAATTTAGATCTTAAAAGGTTAATGGTGGAATAAGACTGTTCTAGGAAGATGGCCAACGACCTACTGCATCGGATCACAGCAGAGCTTGGGGTCTTATGAGACATCTCTTCCTGCCCAGCACTGTGATGGGAGCAAGGTCCCAACACAAGGCCCAGGGAATGCACTGTACCAGGCAAGAAACACAAAACACAGGAATGAAGGAGCTCCTTGGCAGCCATATGCTACCTTTCCCCTTAATTCAGTGGATGGGTGGGGGCAGAGATAACTTAATTGAAAGCAGAAGGGGAGAAGCTGCCTCAGGCAACTTACAACTTCTGAAAACACTTAGAATCATAGCAGAGGAAGACGATTGATTTAATTACCACTCAAGTGTAGAGAGGTTGGAGCCCACAGGCATACTCCAAGCATGCACAAGTTCCTTCTGTTAAATAAGATTTATGTTATTGAGAAAGAATAAAGCTGGAGGGACAACAGAGAATCTGGTAAGGATTGTTCAGAGGAATTGACTATTCTTCTTGTCCGTGGTAGCTGGGCAAAACTGAATGCTATGGGGGTATCTTTCCCTGCTTTATTTTCTCCCTTCCCACCATCAGAGGATCCAGCAATGTATTTACTCAAGCAGGAGATGCTTGGTAACTGTGTCCTCCAAGGTAATTAAAAATAATGGTTCATACTATAAAACATTTATCATGTGCCTGACATTCTTCTGAAATGCATATTGCATTTTTTAATTAGTAACTTACTAAAACCACACATTTAAAGTTGGTACTATTATGATCCACATTTTGCAGAGGAAGAAACTGAAAAATACATACATCTGGAAAGTACAGTCAGAATTGAAACATAGGCAGTCTGGTTTCTGAGTTCACATTCTTAACTGCTTCAGTATATTGGCCCTGAGTTACAGCATGACTAATGATTAACAGGTGCAGGATGAGAATGGGTAGGTAAATAAGAATGGCAACAAGGTAACACATGTACAAAAACCTCTATTTTGTCCAAAGTATCCCTAGTATGACAGATAGCAAAAAATAATCATGCTTGCTAACTTAATTAATGGTATGTCGGAACCCAATTTATTAAATGAATTGAATCCCACCATAATATATATCTAGTAGGGGGTTAGTTTTAAACCCCATCCTGTTTGAAAGACTTTGGGGCTTACACAGATGAGGTTGAATAAAAAGAGAACCATACCATGCTTTTTCCTGTAGGACAGGACCCAGGGAACAAGTAATCATTAAATAATGGTGCCTGATGAAATATGTACTCCAAGTGGGAGATTGCACATTTTTGTGCCTCTGAAAATTCTTAGGAATGAAAACTTTATTAAATAAGGATGTATGACTGGTAGGGCCTCCATCTCATTGGAAAACCCAGAGAGTCATAATATGGTAACTAGACATTGTGACCCCATGAATTAATATCAACGCGAATACTGCTGCCTGGATAACAGATCTAAGCTGGTTACAGGAGAATAACATAAATATAGTCACAAGATGCATACCGAATGCCCAAAGAGGCAGAATATTTTTCCAATGATGGCTATAGATATGGCTATAAAAGTATGGGGGGAAATGCTGACATCATATATCTGTATGATTATCCATGGAAATGAACAGTGAACAAACCTTTAGCTGCATACTTGGTACCAGGGGTCAAATAAATAACAACATCAAAAAATTCCCAAACGAATAAAACAAGACATTCCCAATTAACTTCTGTTAAAGACTGGATTCTTTGTGAAACCAACTTTGGTAGAGATTAGTGTCTTGGAAAAAAGTAAATCTGGAGAGAGAAATAATAGCTTGTAGGAAGGTCACAGTAAAGATTCATCTAGCCATATGGGTACTGAGTTTGACATGACTCTTCAGAGGTATACTAAACTGGAGACAAGAAAGTGGGGATTTATTAGTTGTGAACTGCCATAAGAGGGGATATTACATTGAGTAAAGTTACTCTTTTGAGATGAGGCAGTTCCCTTCAGTTCTCAGTGAAGATCTGAACAACAAGAGCATAAGATTCATAGCAATGCCGTAGTTTTGGATAGGCCCAACACAAGAGTGTAAGTCAAGACCAAATACAGTTTGGGTCCTTCACCGACTGATGGGTTTCTGTGCATGTGTGTGTGTGTGTGTGTGTGTGTGTAAAAACAATCATTCTTCAAGAAGATTCATCAAGAGGAAAAATTATTATCCAAAGTCATTTCCCAACCTTTGGGAAAAAGACAATGGGGACACCTGAAGCTTCCTAAATCATAATTTTGAGTTACATCACACATTAGATTAGTACTAGAGACACTCCAGTTACACTTAACTAAATGAAGAAGTGAATGCAAGTCTCTTGTGAACTACATGGAATAATTGATCTTGAAAATCATTCTGTCTTAATAATAATATATTACCAGGTATAACTAGCATATACTAAGGAAAGACTATAGTATGGCTTCACTGTTTCTCTTTAGGAGTATCTCAAATTATCCAAGTGTTACCATAAAATCATACGTGCAGGATAGGAGGGGTAGCTAGAGAATACCACAGTGCCTCCTCCCTTCCAGTTATTACAATTAGGGCTTTCTACTTGTGGGGCTCACAATAGGAGAGGAAGTTCCACAAGGTCTTCCTCTGAAGACCTTGAAAAAGGTCTGAAAGAGCATTAGCTATTGCATGACCCATTTATGTAACATTGTGGTAGAAAAATTAAAACCAGGAACTGAACACATTTGAGACATATCTCAGCAGCACTGTGATGGGAAATCAATATGAAGAAAATTCAGAACCTAAAACAAACAGTAAATAGTCACAGAGCCAAGATATTCTGGCATGCGACTATGAGTGAAAGACTGGAGAAGTCACATGCATGTTCATGTGTTTCTGTGGCTATGACTGTGTGTGTGTGTGTATGTGTGTTCATTTCCCGGTATGTAAGAATGAAACTTAGCAACTTAGCAATTAATGACAATTTAATACTATCTCTATTTTTTACATTTTCCCAGTAACATATTTCCATAGGTAATTTCACTAAAAAATTTAAAATTCATAAGATAATTATGATTAAAAGGTAGCATTAATAAACAGGAAAAGATATTTAACTAACAGTTCCAAAAAGGCCACATAAAATAACAAGCATAAATGATGGGAAGGACTGGATTATGTTACTTTGGCAAAGAAAAGTGCCAAACTACCCCAATGTTTTGGAGTTAGGAGAATTCATGAGTGATGTTTTTTTGTTTTTTTTTTTTTTCCCAAAATTCTGGACTGAATTTTGGAAAAAGAAAGAGGTTCACATAATTTGGCAGGGAGAAGGGAGTGGCGTAGCACTGGGTACTGCAGCTATAAATGTGCATTATAGTTATGATAATGCGCACTTTTCTTTCTCCAAAGTCACTATTTTTGACCACTCTCCTTTATTGCCACAGGGATCTCAAATAAGATATATAATAAATACTTTATTTAACTTGCCATGAAATACGTTTCTTCCAATACATTTCTTATAATTTTAAAAGATGCTACTTTTTACCAATGCCAAAAGTAATCTCAAGGCATTTCAAGGTTGACTATGGCCTCCTCTCCACCACATTCAGTTACGAGTTACATCATATTATTAGAGCTCCTAAATAAAGCTTGAATCTGCTCTTCTCAGAGTTAACCTCTACTGCGGATTTAATATCTTCCACTTTGACATGTTTTATTCAGTTTTTAATAGACTATAATATTTATTTAACCACATTCTCTTGAATGTAGGCTGGACATTTTGTCACATCAAAATATTTCTGAAATTGGATTGGTCTTAAAATTGATGTATAATTCATCTACTGTTGGTCAGCAGCCATTAGACATGACTGTCATTTCCTGTGAAAGCAGACCAGAATTCCAGGAGGTAGCAAGGTTCAGTAATGGCCACTCCTCAACATTTCAGTCAAAAAGACTCAAGGATAGACTAAAAAGACTCAAGGACATCTTGAGAAAATAAAAACAATTGCTTAGACTGTCTTGAAAGATCATGAATGTGATGACATCAAGATTTTAATAATCAGAGGCAGTGGTTTCAGTGAAAATCTCAGAGACCAGAGAAGAGCACCATTTTAAGAAATGCTCCATCATCAAAATTCTTATATAAATAATATTGTTTAAACATATGGGCATGGGCAACAGCAAGCTAAGCAAAGATTGAGAGACCCTAAAGGAAAAGCTGTTTCAGGGATCCTTCTCTACTATCAGATATTTTCTTTTTACATAAGAACAAGATGTTTGATAGAATATTTATATTTGTCTTAGAGCTTTTTAATGAAAATAAAGTGTACATTATAAATAATGTGAGGTTGGTTATTATAGTTTAATTAGAAACATGTCTTTTCCTTGGTTATAATATGAAGTAATGATGTGTCTTATAATGATAGAGACTTAAATATGATAAGGTATAATATATCTGTTTAATTCATAAGTTGATGTTTATCTTCCCTGATTCTTGTAGGTATTTTAGTTTGGTATAAAATATTCTGTATTAAGAAAACAATATAACAAATCATCTAAGTTACATATATGTATTTGTTGATAATAGAGAAATAATTACAATTACATATTTAATAAGGTTATTGAATAAAAATGAATATTAATATCTTTTAAATTTTGAGTCTTTGTGTGACACCTGTGGTGGACCAACAGTCTCTCAAGGGGAGCATACGGGACAGAATTTACATGTTATGTTCCTCTACGTTTTGGGGTTGGCTAAGGAACTAATTTAAGACTGTTTAATGTGGGTACCACGGGTGAACTCTTTTCAACTTTTAAAGAAAACATTCCCAATAATTCCTGTGTGGCAAAGTAATGGGAATTAATCCAGCCTGCTTTCACTCAGGAAGAAACTCCTCTATTAAAAGCCCTGGTAATAGTGAGGTTAACTAAGATACAAGTAAATGCTTACTGAGTAAATCAAAATTTAAAAAGATGAGATCAGATAGCTATAATGAGGCTGATGGAGAAAATTGAATACTAGAGTTTGGTGTTTGAATTTGAACTAATAGGAAAGAAGAATCTGTGGTTATAATTCAGGTTTCTGGTTTTTCTTGAACTTTTGACTTACACAATTCCCAGAGGATATATGATATTAGTCCATTCCAAGGAAGAAAACTACATAGTACTTGATGCTTGGAAAGATTCATTTTCTGAGGTTTCCCACTTTGAGAAAGATAAAATGTTATTTTATATTGTTGTCTTTTAAAAAAAATTAGGTTCCCCAGGGTATCTGTTTTGCTATAGAACCCTTAAGTTCTGCTGAAAACTACTGAACAGTGTAAAGCATAGTTTTGGAATCTGCTTAGGAAAAAAAAAATTAGAACAAATAAGATAAAATATCACCGTGTCTTTCTCTGGAACAGCATTAATTTTTGTTTTCATTGTTATCTCTGCTACTATTTTTGACCTTCAAAAGTTGAAGATCCAAATACTAACTGGCAGCCATTTCAGTTAGTTCTGGAATGAAGTTTGGAAAAAGAAAGAAGTACACGTGCTTGGGCAGGGGATGGAATGACTTACTGCCTTCTGCCTAGACTTAACTACTAACTCCTGAAATCACATCATACCACTGACTGCCATGAACGACAGGGCAGGAAAAAATAAAGCAGATTTGTTTAAAGCTGCGTGGCTGGTTATGATGCAAATATGATAATAAAATGATCAGTTGCTATCTCTTGAAATTTAGAAACAGAATTTTAATATTAGTTGATTTTTTAAATACTGTATTAGAGTAATACTAAGTCTGAAATGAAAAGCACAGAGAACATATATCTAGTAGCAATCATCACTTGCTTTTTTTTGTTGTTGTTGTTGTTGTTGTTGTCTGGTTTATTTTGTTCTGTTTTGTTTTTGATACTGGGAAAAGAACCTGGGGCACTTAAACTTATGTTAAGTTTCTTAGGGCCTTGCTAAATTTCTGAGGTTGGCTTTGAACTTGTGATCCTCCTGTCTCAGCCTCCCAAGTTGCTGGAATAATAGATGCTCACCACCACACCTGACTAAAGTGTAATATTTTTTAATGATTTTATTTCTAGATTTTTTTCTTTTTTACTTTTACCTCTATCACTCTAAGGTTATATTTAAGTTCTATTCTTGGATACTTAAATAGAATATTTTGATCTCTCTGTTTAAAAGGTATGGGTTTATATGGACTCTTTCTGCCACTTCTTTCCCAGAACTTGATATGTACATTTTTCTTTTTTTTAGGTCCTTTATTGACTGCCTTTGGAATTTGACTTCATATACTTGGACCGCAATTCTGTTTTGCATCTCTTTAATCCTCAATATGTCAACTAAAATTTTTAGCTTCCCTTTTTCCCCACCTCCCTCCTTTATTTCATGCCACACCTCCTTTTAGCTCTATTTTGAATTTAGTTATTGATGTTTAGCTAAAAAGAAATCAAGGGTTAAATTCTTCTGTGACAATAACATCTTTTGTACTATGTTTATAGTTTTATTTTTAAAGACAAAAATAATAAATAGCCCTATATTATCATTACTACATACATATGTACTTTTAGTACTAATTTGTGTATCTTAATTCCCTTTTATACGTCTACCATAGGATCTCTAGGTTAAAAGTAAATATTAATGTTAAAGTCATTCATTGCTTTCAATATTGACTTATTTTTATGTGCTTGACAGCTTGACTGTGTTCTCGTTCATGTTTTGTTGTTTCTGTCATTCTGCTTTCTCTTCATTTTCTAAAGTCGTTGGATATGTTACATCCTTCATCTTCCTTTCCCTACACGTTAGTTAGTCCATACATTTTTCTCTCTCAAGATTCATTCCTCCCTGGAAAATCCTTCCTACAGTTCTCTCTCTGCCACCTCTGAATTTAGCTGCTGTCCTAGGTTTGGTCTTGATTTCTTCAGATATTCCAGCCTTTCTTTCTTTATTTTCCTGGTGTATCCTTAAGGAAGTTCTTGAAAGAAGACCATAGAGGTTAAACACATTCTAAAATATGCCTGTTTGCACTTTGTTCTCTAGGCATGAGGTAACATTTAAAGCAGTTTACTTTGTTCTAAATCATTTTACTCAAAACATACAAATAAGTATTCAATTGTCTTTTGAATCCATTATTGTTGATATCAAATCTAATGTCAATATGATTTTATTCTTTTGTTTTCGTCTCTGGAAGCATTCAGGTAGTTGTCCCTATATGAAGGTCATTTTTCATCTATTTTCTTCATTCTTTTATTATGAAGATGTGTTTGTTTTTTCTAATTTGAGAAAAGGCATTCTCCTTTCAATAATTTTCCTTCCCTCTTGGACTTGTATTATACAAATAACAGACCTTCTCCATTATTCTTTTACATGTATTTTTTTCTCATGTTTCCTCTCCTTATACTTGTGTGACATAATCTTGGTGGTTTCTTGATTTTTAGTCCATTTAGATATTTTCATTATCCCAATATTTTAAAAAATATTTCAATGCACTAATGCTTAACATTCAAGAGATTAGTATTGCTTTGTTTTGTTTTGGGTACTAGGGAATGAACCTGGAGCACTTAAACCTAAGTTAAGTTTCTTAGGGCCTTGCTACATTTATCCTCAATTATGCCACTTCTGTAGCATTTTCCTTTGTTAGTATCTCAAGTTTTTCAAGAACTTCTTTAGGTATATTAATCAGAAGAATGTTTTATCTTGTATCTTGTATGTCTTTAATATCTGTTACAACAATTGACTTATTGTCTTCTTGTTTTTATTTCTATTATTCATTGTTTTCCAATTATTTTGGCTTATACATCCTTGGTTGACTTTACTGAGGACAGATAATATCAATAAGCTTGGATTTCTTTTATCTGCTAAGTAGAACATTTGATTATAGGGGATTATGACCATAGGTACCTTGAAGTCAAGAAGGATCTGACAATGAGGTTTCACTTTCTATTTTAATCTGAGTATCATCATCCAAGAAAATTTAGTTCTCTTCTAGTATTCTATGTTCCCTAGAGAAAGATACCATGAGATATATCTTGGTGGCAAATAACTGGAAGTAACTCTTTTGGGAGACCAACTAGAGGGAACAAACCAAGTCTTTATTTGGATCTGATTTTTTGCTTTGTTTTCTTTTTAAGTATATTATTATACTTGACATATCAGATACTTTACATTAAAAAGAGTATATTTGAGTTATTTATTTTATAGGAGAATAAATAGAAGTCTAGAAAACAAATTAAGAAGGTATTACAATAGTTCAAAATAAAAACAAATTACAATAAGGTTGTAGAGGAGGGGAAAGAAAAATATGGTTAAGACCAAGATACATTGTGAAGTTGGAATTGAGATCTGATTAAAGACTGGGAATGGGTGATAAAAAAGAGTAAAACATGATTCTTAGGCTTTTTTGTCTTGAAAAATGTGATAAATATCATTTTCTCACATGATGGAGAATAGGAATTGCAAACAAGTTTTGATTTTGTTGGTGGTTAAGTGCAGACCTCTGTTCCTCATTCGCGTGGATGATGAAGTTTGTGATTCAAGAAAGAAGGCAACAGGGCTGGGGGTATGGCTCAATTGGTAGAGTGCTTGCCTCACAGACCTAAGGCCCTGGGTTCATTCCCCAGCACTGAAAAAAAAATAAAAAAAAGAAAAGAAAATTAAAAGAAAGAGGATATCATTAGTTGATTAGTTGTTCACTTTTCATCTTTATGTAACAAATTAAGATGGTATTAAGTTATTATTAATTACTAGGTTTCACTTCTATACAAACACTTCTATTACACTTCTATTACACAAAAATGCTTAAATACACATAAGACTCCCTGCCTTTCACTAGAAGTCATGTGCCAGAATCTTGAGTATACTAGAAAAAAGAAAAAGTAGGCCATCACAATTCTAATTTAAATAGGAACTAATTTGATTTGTTATTAACTAATTTTAATTTGGAAAGACACATGAAGAATTTTCTTTTCCATATTTCCATGTGAACTTCAGATTCATGGGTGGTATTTTCTAAATATTTGCCTTCTTTCATCCTAAGGAAGACCTGTAGTTTTCCTTGTTTGTAAGTTGATGCACACACAGAATATTTTTATTCCTTTTCAAGTAATTGGTTCTATTTCTGTAATTTTTTTTTCCTGGCTCCTACTATTTTTCTCATGTATTCATCTAATTCCAAAATATTGCAATACTTTGTCACTTTTCTCTGTGAAAGTAATGAAATCCAGTTCTTCCTATCTTTTATGCATATTATTTTATGTGGTCTTTTTAGAACTGCAAACTAAATACTTTTGTCTATTTATTAACATTATATTTAATTTTGAGTTATTTTACTTCTTTTAAATTTTATTTTTAATGAAATTAACTCTGAGAATTTGCTACTGGGTAGAGAGAAAGGGGAATTCAGAAAGTTTGTATTTCTAATTATGTCAAAATGAAACCTATTTTCATGTATAACTGAAAAGAACCAAAAAAGATTTTTAAAAAATATCTGAACAGAAGACAACTAAAAAAGAAAGTTTATAAACAGTATAAAATAATACCAATATCATAAATGCTGATGTTTAAGTGGATTTTAACATTAATATATTTAAATAATCAACTAGCACTTTATCTGTTGTAAAGATTCATACATAAAAATATATGTGTATATGTTTGTTTGTACAAGTGAAATTTTTATTTATATATAATGTGTATCTATTGCATATGTTATATTAATACACATATATTATATGTGTATTAATATTTATTTATATATAATGTGTATCTATTGCATATGTTATATTAATACACATATATGTATCTCTACAATTCTATGATCACTATTGTTGTTACTTATCAATTTTGTATTTGTAAATTGCTTTACTCACTAAAACTTGTTTTAACCCCTAAATTGTATTTGTGGTGTTTTCCTGGCCATTCATGCACAGAGAAGTGAAAAATTTGAGTCACCTAGCACTTCCAGCTAAGATCTAGTAAGGTAAGGTTCTTTTTGTTTCAGTTCTTGTGTTATAAAGAGGTGTTCTTTTTGCAGTCGATTTATTTCCTCATTTTTCAAATTTTGTGCTTTCTGTTGGTGATTTCCCTGTTTAAAATCACAGAAACTTAGAGCTAAAATCACCACTACTGTTTCTCATTGCATGAATCTGTGGTGAGCCTTGAAGAGAAAATTTTTGCATTAAGTAGTCTTCATTTAGGCATGAATTATAACACAGTTGTCTATAAGTTCAATGTTAAAAAATAATTATATATGTGTATGTATATATAAAATAAGGTGTCTTTAAACAGAAATATGTATAGAAGGATGTTGCCACCCACAGCAACAATCCCACGGGAATTTATCGGAAGCGGACTGGGAATGAACTACTTCTATTTATGGGCTGCTTTTTTGCTTGTTTGCTAGTTTATAGAAGAAGAGAGGCTTGCTTTCTTTTAGAGGTCCTATGCTTTCAGAGAGGTTACTGCTTTCAGAGAGGCTACCGCTTTATCAACATTTCTACCAGGAAACCCTGCTGCTGCATTTCTGCAAGCAGTTTCAACAGATATTTCTTGCCACTGAGCTCTCCAAATCAGATATTGTCCTCCAGATAACACTGCTCTGCACAACTGTTTCCAATCATTCATAACTGCCTCTTTAAAGTTTTTAATGGTTTTTAAAGTCTAATGGTTGATGGCATCTCTGTCTACTTTGGTCCTCAAATACAGGCAGTTTCCACGAATTTTGAGGTTCTTTGTATTAGATATAGCTCTCCCCTACCTTTTCCCCTTGTTCTTAAGTTTTCTGAGTAATTGTTTTCTAAGTCACTACCACTCAATTATTCCTCACTTTGTTCTCTTTCCCATTGTGGCACCTTGAGCAGCATTTCCTCTATAAACTCTGGGCTTATTTTTGCTAGAGTTTGAATATATGATCGTGCAGTGATTTCCTTCACTGTCGTGTCTTTTGTGACAGTCATTCGGATCTTTGACCAACCCTTCTTACTACCCCTCGTCCTTAAACCGCTCTGGCCAGAGACTCCTGCGAGGTTCCTCAATTTACCTGCCATGCCGACTCCCCTTACGGGCCACCATTTGTTGCCACCCACAGCAATAATCCTGCGGGAATTTATCGGAGGCGAACTGGGAATGAACTACTTCTATTTCTGGGCTGCTTTTTTGCTTGTTTGCTTGTTTGCTAGTTTATAGAAGAAGAGAGGCTTGCTTGCTTTTAGAGGTCCTACGCTTTCAGAGAGGCTACTGCTTTCAGAGGTGCTACTTCTTAGAGGTCTGCTTCTTCTTCTTAGAGGCGCGTCTTAGAGGTGCATCCAGAGGCACATTCTAGAGGTGCGTCTTAGTGGTGTGTCCTCCGTCCTATCAGAGGTGCTTCCTATAGGTACGTTCCTAGTCCTCCCCCCAGGTGAAGAGAATGTCTTATATACACTAAGGCAGCCAATCAGCTTGGGATTAGTAGCACGATTAGAGCACGCACCGCAGTACCAATCAGTACCGTGAGAAAGAGTGAGGAACACGTGTTGACCATGAGCGCTGAAGAGACATCAACCAATCAGGCAAAAGGTCATGAGAGATCATGCCATGTTAACACTAATTATGCGCCACCTCTAGGCCCAACGCCAGCCGCCATCCTAGAACCACTTAAACATGTCTCCACAGAAGGATTATGTATTAACCAGAGGACATAAATGTGTGACCCAAATCTTTACTGCTTCTAAGAGCAGTGGCTAAATATTCTCTATTTAATTCATTGTTTGAAGTAACTTTTTAGAATATAAATACCAAAAATAATATGAATACACACACACAGAGGTACATGCATACATGCATGCACATATGCACAAGAACCCTATGTGAGTGTAAGAGTGTTGTAGGTAGAATAAGAATAATGACTTCCCTAAATAGGGACCTACAACAGGCATTTGCAGTGTGATTAATTTAAGAACCTTGAGATGAGGAGATTATCCTGCATTACCTAAATAGTCTAATATTATCATTTATTATACTGCTTGAAAAATTCTCAAACATGAATCTTCTGCTCCACCTTGATAACCTCTGCAGTTTTTATAGCCATTGACACACTGAGTTTAAGACAACCATTAGAGCCTCCTCCTCATTTCTTTTGTCTTGTTCAAATTCCTCAATTACGTGTTGCCAGAATAGTCTGCCTAAAACTCATCGTTCACAATTACATTGCCTTTTATTCCGACTCTTTAGTAACAAGAACTACCCATTCAATAGGTCTCAGGATTTTTTATAGGATATGAAAAGCTTTCTATAACCCAACCCCAGCCTATATTTCTTCTGCATTTACCCCTTAATTTGTAGTTTATGTGCCTCAACAAAAAACTGCTCACACTTTCCCTAATGCACTATGGATTATTTTACCTTGTTGCTTTTGCTTATTGCATCCCTTGACCTGGTATATCTTTTTACCAGTTCTGTTATGGGCACTATCAACTCATTTTAACTCTAGCTTTTCAGGTCCTTTGTGTAGAAATTTGACCTTTGTGCTTTCTCCCATTCCATGAAGTTCACTTAGGAACTCCTCAGCTGTGTCCTCCTTGCCTGTAAAAATCACCATCACTGTAGCTACCATGCTGTCTTGTAACTTTTGGTCATATACCTATTTCACCAATGAAATTACAAGTTTCATGAAAATTGGGACCTTAAATAATTCATCTTCTTACAACACAAAAGTAATGTTTTGAGGAAATTAATACATGCTGGTCTGTTAGGGACTTGTTCCTTGTCTGAGTCAGTGTGTTTGATATGCCCTATTTGGTAGAATAGAGAGATTTCAGAAGTCTTTTCGGACTGCTACTTGCCCTGCTAATAATCAAATCTACCAAACTGAAGGAATGCATTTGAATAAATAATAATTTATTGAACATTCTTAGATATGACTTTTCCCTGCTGCAAATTCAGAAAGAAGTACTTCTCATACATTATGAAAAAGAAATTACATATGGTCTAATTTGATAGAACCTCCTTGTCTGAAACCATTTTCAAACTCAGGGGACAATGATGTATTGGTAATGCAGCCTGACCATTAAGTAATTCCTCAGGAGGTTCACTGCAAAATGGTATTGGGCAAAAGTCTTGGGAATGTAGGCCATTGAATTATACACATATGTTTTTGCTTTATTAAAAAATAGTAAAACTAATTGGATTAACAGAATATGTTATAAAATTTCTCAATAAACTGATGAAAAAACCTCAAACTTTTAAATGCTATTATCATTAATCTGGTCATTAAAGTTCATTCCATGGAATCACCACCCAGCTATCCCACTCCTTTGTATATAAAAGGACTTAAAATCAGCATTTAAAATCAGAGACACAGTCAAATCAATGTTTATAGCAGCTCAACTCATAATAACTAAGCTCTGAAACCAACCTAGGTACCCTTCAATATAAGACTAGATAAAGAAAATGTGGTATATATATACACAGTGGAGTGTTACTCAACCATAAAGTTAAACTTTAGCATTGCCAGTAAGTGGATGGAATTGGAGACTATCATGCTAAGTGAAAGAAGCCAGTCTCAAAAAGGCAAAGGTAGAATGTTTTCTCTGAAATGCAGAAGCTATTCCAAAATAAGGAGGGGGGGATTAGAAAAGAATAGAAAAAATATCAGTGAAGTAGAAAAAGGGGAATGAAGGGAATGGAGGAGCAATGGGATAGGAAAAGACAGTGAAATGAATCTGACTTAACATCCTTATGTACATATATGAATATATCACTGTGAATCTCACCATCATGTTCATCCACAAGACATTAATTTAAACAAACAAAAAACTCTAAGCAAATAGCAGAAAGACAGTAGAGTAAAGGAAAGGCAACAGGAGGAGGAAGGTGGGGAGGGAAAGGGAAAATACTAGAAACTGAATTAGAGCAAATGATAATCCATACTTTTATAATTAAGTCAAAAAGAATTCTATTGTCATATGTAACTAAAAATAACCAATAAAAATAAATAAAAATTTAAAAGTTCATTCTATACCAACAAAATGATGTTGGTTTATAACATGAAAATAGCCTAAGTCACTTTTTAAAGAATAAATACATCATAACACCTCTTTTGTCTGGAGATTAAAACTTTTTATGAGGTTTACTCATTTTCTGTGTATTACTTGTATTGTCACTATTAAACATAGAAAGTGAGTTAACATTTTTTTTCTATGGGAAAATTAGATCTTTTCTAGTTTTCTATGTTTATAAACATAGTTTCTATATTTATCTTTCTTCAATTTCTTGCTTGCTATTTTTGGTCACTTGATTTTTCCAAAATAGTGTGAATCTCTTAATGTATGAAGAGTTCTGAAAATCACAAATTTGAATTTTTGTGAATATAAAATGTCATGTTAAAATATAAACATTTCTGACAAGCTCCATCAACTTGTATCTATTTAATTTTCTGTAAAAGAAAAAAAAAACATTATTTTAGTTACTATTTCTATAGGGTGATGAATTTCCCTAATATTTGTGAATTTTTTTTTGTTATTATAAACCTACACATGCCTGAAAAACACATCTCTATTTTTGATACAATGAATTGCAAATTTCCTGTTATTTCCAAGGCAGATCAAAACACATTCTTAAATACTTTGTCAAGTATTTTGTTAGTATTTCTGTTTCGTCAGCCTTTTCACTTCTGTGACTAAAAGACTTGACCACAACAGTCATAGAGGAAGAAAAGTTTATTTGAGGGCTCACAGTTTCAGAGTTCTCAGTCCATAGACAGCCAACTCCATTCCTCTGGCTCGAGGTGAGGCAGAACATCATGGAGGAAGAGTGTGGCAGAGGGAAGCAGTTCAAAAGATGATCAGAAAGCAGAGAAAGAGAATCACTCACCAGACACAAAATGTATATACCAAAGGCAAGGCTCCAATGGTCCTTTTCTTCCAGCCTCATTCCACCTGCCTGTAGTAACCACTCAATTATTCCTATCAGGTGATTAATTCACTGATTGGGTTAAGACTCTCATACCCCAATTATTTCTCTTCTAAACTTCCTTGCATTGTCTCACACATGAGCTTTTGGGGGACACATCACATCCAAATCATAAAAATTTGTATGTACATTTTTAATGACTTAATGTACAAATATTCTAAAGGTATTATTCTTTTAGCCATACATTGTGTTAATTTTTTTTCTTTTTCTTTTTAATTACATTTAGAGCAGCTTTAAATCTAAAGGCTGGTATAGATGCTATCATTTTAAGAACATTTCAGCAGGTTTTTCGTGCTACTTAAGATGCATCATTTAATGTAATAATAAAAATGTTATGAAGTCAAGAGTACTCAGGAGATTCAAATGGTAATTATTGAAGAGAAAGAAGTTCTTTGACATGTGCAAATGTGCTTGAAACAATAGTGTGATAAATGAGTTTTAAATATCTTTATAAAGAAAGAATAAATGTGCATATACACAGCATATAAAATTAATTATATGGGTACTAGGGAAGTATCAAAAAATTTGGATTTTGTAAATCTATAATATTAGAAAGATGGTAGCTGAAACAGAAATAGTGGCAGGAAAAAGAATCTCTTATCAGATGATATATTTGTTTTTACGTATATGGAGTTTGATATAACAATAAAGATATTAATCTAGAAGCACTTACCCGAAATTTACAAACTGACCAGGAAATAGATTGAAGATTTCCATTTTACTGATCTAGAAAATGCCACCCAGATGAGGTTATTTTTCTCAAAGTTATACAAATGCTAACTATAAGAACTTGGAATTTAATTCAAGTCTGTCTGATTCAAAGGGCTGTGCTATGACCACTCTACTCTGCTCAGGGCTGAATAGCATCACAACTAAAGGAGAAGGATGGGGTAGTGCACACTTGTAATTCCAGCTACTTGGAAGGCTGAAGAAGGAGGATCACAAGTTCAAGAACAACTTTGCGACACAGTGAAACTCTGACTAAATAAAATAAAACGGGACTGTCAATGTAGCTCAAGTGGAGTACTTGCCTATCATGTCAGTACTGTTAAAAAAAAAAAAAAAACTTAATGAAAAAAAATGAATAGTTTGGAGAATACTTGTGAAAACTAAGGAGAACTTCATGAGGACCATAGAGAAGAGACCCCCAAAATGAGTCAATCAGAAGAGAACTATGAAGCAGAAGCAAGAAGAGAGAATTGCCAAAACGAGAGAATGGTCAGCAGTATGAAATTCAGTAATGTTTAATGAAAAGAAGGGAGGAAAATTATGTTTAGGATTTGAATATTGAAGACAGTAGTTAAAATAAACAGCTCTACTGGAAGTAAACCATAAGAGGAGCATGAGGATAAATGGTGAGAATATGAGGCAAATCGATAAAGACCCTTACACCCTGCTATGTCCAAGTTCTAGTGCAAAACATTTTGTTTAAATTTTGTTTTATTAAAGAAATTTATGACTTAAAATTCCTCTTTTTTACAAACTTATCTCCTATACTTATATTTTTTGAGAATAATTTTCCTTAAACCATTAAATGCCAATTTAAGTGGAATTTAAAAACTATTTTTTTTATTTTTATATGATTGTCACCACTGAAATATCTAGGCTCATTCTGTGTTCACCATCTGCATATAAAATAGAGAATAGTAATTTCTTCTTGGCGTATTGTGTTTAGAAAGCTAAACTCTGCCCTAGAAAAACAAAACAAAGATGTCATAAGAGTAAATATCTCTATCTAAGTAAAAGAACAAAATATTTCATGATTAAAGAAAAGGAGCATTCAAAAGAAACAAGAACACAAACAAAACAAACAAACAAAAAACAAGAATAAAAAGAAAAATAGATTTTATTGAGCCCAAATAAAATTTAAATTGGCTGAAAAACTTGTTATAGCATCAGTAAATAGTGGGAAAAATAGGGCTTCTGTTTCCTAACTCACAGATAATAGTGAGACTGACTTCAGGCAGCCCAGGGTCTGTCGGAGGGATCAGGCTTGGCCAGATTAAGAGCACAAGATAAGTTTCTGAAGTGCACAGTGAAAAGGTTTGCAGGGAAAAGAAGTGAACCATATTGGAAAGGTGGATTGGGCTGATGAAGGGAAGGACCTGTCTGTGATCTGTGATCAAGGACAGAGATTTGCAAAGTGTGAGGAATGAAGCTCATTCCAACATTTCAGAATTAGTTTATGGTGGATTCAGAAGCCTGCATCACCACCACTTGGTCCAGATAGGCTACCGATTCTTGGGTGATGATTAATAGAACTATTTGAAAGGATTCAACAAGGGTCCACCTTGAGAATGAATGTTCCAGGAAGAAACTCAGGCAACTTGTACAAAAACAAACAAAAAATGCACCTCACAGGAAGATGGAGCAGAACAGTAATAACAGTGATACTGAGCTTCAGAAAAAAAAAAAAATGCAATTTGTTAAACTTTTGTACTACTTGGGTGACAAGGAAACCTAATATGGAAAAAAAGAGAAAAAAGAAAAAAAATTATTCATTTTCATGGCATCCCTTCCTCCTAATCTCTGGGATGTTGCTAGTTTTCTTGGCTTCAAAAAATGATAGCTATTGAATTACTATTCTGCACTTTAAGTTCTCAAATATAAGATAAGGGGACATAATTATTTAGTTAATTATTATTAACTATATTTGACTGGAGAATTATTATTAAGTTCCTCAGATGGGCAATCTTTCTTACCAGGTATAGGATTTTCTGTGATAAACATCTGAAATTTCTAGAGGACTGTGGAATATTTTTTTTCATATTGACCTTTAATACAACAACTACGCAATTTTTGAATTTTGTTTTCTGTATCAGCACTTGAGGCAGTCTAGCACACAGGCAACTTGCACTTTGATAATTGGAAGCAAATATGCTTCTTTCATTTTATTAGTGTACATTCAAAACTTATTTTTGAATTTTAGTAAGATTTTAAATTTTCAGATATTTTCTATGATCACACACTAGATAAATGATGCTTTTTTACTGCTTTATTTCTTGTACAGTGTGACTATTATCCTACTCTTGAATCTCCCTTTCAAATATGAACATATTTTTTGAAAGAAGGGAACTTTGAAGTCATTTATGGATGGATCACAGAAACCAATTATAGTCCAGACAAACAGTTGCTCACTTTACTTGGAGATTAGTTGTTTGACCCAAATATGCATTTTTTAATTATACAAGTACTTTCTGTGGTTCTACTCTACTGACCCTTTAGTAAAAATAACAGAAACATTGGACTAGTTTTCCATTTAAAGTTTATAGGTTCAAAAGAAAGTAACTAAATGATATAAGAGAAAAATTCTACGTTTATATATTTCCATATGCCAGATCAAACTAACCAGGATCTGCCCAAAAGAAATTTGAATCCTCCAAAGTTGAGAATTATAAAGTAAATTCAATTCTGACAATCAGGAGTAAATTTCAAAGACAAAAGGAGCTATTGGATTTGGGTGTTAGCAGTTTTTTTCTTTAGTTGTTGTGGTTTTCTTTTTTTTTTTTTTTTTTTTTTTTTTTCCTCAGGCTGTCTTCTTTGCTGATGGAGGTTGATTTTCTTCTGTCATATTATTTACCTCTCTTTGCCTACCCTCTGGTGAATCCAATAATCAAAATACTCTTTCCTGTATGGAATTTCAACCATGAGCAGAGTGATGAAAAGAAAAGAGAGAGAAAGAAAAGAAAAAAACATTTATTCATTTTCATGGCAACAAAGGCATGAGCCTCTTGAGAATTTGCCTTTAAAAAGAAATCCAGGAACTCTGTGGTTTCTGTTATTTCTGAATCAACATTCTCTTCCTCCCCATAAATCCTCTGAGTTCCAATAAATTCTCATTTTCTTTATGTTAGCTAAAGGGAGTCTCAGGCTTGCAACCAAAGAACATCACTTATAAAATAATTGGATTCAGAACCTCTTTATAGGTAGCAGATCCGAAAGAAATTTAATAAGTAATTTAGAATATTTGCAATAAATATCTAGGGATGCTGAAACAAAGCACAGTGCAATATATTGCTCATTTGCTGGAACTGGAACCTGGAGACATTTTACCAATTGATGAAGGAGCTAATTAAGGTATTGCTTGTGATCATCTGGAACAAAGTGCTCCTTGAGGGTATGGTTCTTTGGAGCCATATACTGGCTGTCATTTAAAATGAGACTGTAAGAAGAAAAGGCATTACATAATTAAAGCAAGAGAAAATATGGCATAATTGCCTTAATTCTCATCCCAAAATAAAAATTAAAAATCCAGATTTTCTTTACCTTTGATGAAGTAATCTTTCTCTGTTAGCTGAGGGAATTATCTTCCCAGAAACCAATTTCTGATGTGTTTCTGGAGGTTATTGAATTTATATTCAATGACATTCTTTAGCCTTTCTTGGTTTTATTTGAAAGCTTATGTCATTGATGGAGAACCAGCTTGTTTCTCATAATGAAGTAAGGCTCCACCAAAGATTCAGATGTCTCAAAACTCTAATGCTTTTTGAATAACTTCCCACTTCAAATCTATACTTCAGGAAGGAGTATCTATTTCCTACCTTCAGAAGCTGGTCATCGGCTTGAGGCAGCTGTTCACACATATGTAATATGTTATTTTCCTCGTGCTATACCTTTAAATGGTTTCATGGACCTTCTTTTGGAAGTAAACCTAGAATAGAGGAGTCAATTTAGATAATCAAATAGCAAAGAGCATTTGGGAAAACAGATTTTGAACATGTTCAAAAACATAATTTTGTTGCCTTCTGAATTATTTGATGTGGGTTACATTTTCTCTAAATTCAGAGACTATTGTGCTGAATATCCTTGACATCTCTACTTGGATGTGTAATAGGAATATCAGCTTATTATATCTAAACCTGATTTCTTAAACATGGAAAAATGTATTTGCCAAAAAATGTCCTATGATCTTCTCTATATAAGCAATTTAATGCTGACTACCCATCAAAAGAAATGGTAGATTTTTCTCTCCTCTTGATTCTGAGTTACATTATCAGGCAGTCAAGTTGGAGAGAATGAGGATGAAATTGCAATGCACCACCCTTAAGTCTAGATAATAAAAGGGGACTTGACTTCCCAGTCATCACTATATGGTCATCACACCTCTAGGTATGAAAGCAGTGGCCCTAGCTAAGGCCCCTTATCCAATAACTAGAGACAAAAGTCATATGAGTAAACCTGCAAGTGATTGTGCACCCCTGCCTCTGAGACCCAGAGGTGACACCAGGTCAAATGGAGAAGAGTGCTCCCTACTGTATCCTGCTTAATTTACTATTTTATGATCATATATGGAAAATTATTTTAAACCAATAATCATGGTGCAATTTGTGACATGACTGTAGCAACTCACACATTAACTCCACAAAAGTAATTTTCTTTCCTTATTTACTGTACTAGTTCAGGCAACTCAATTCTTTCAGTTAATAAAACTAAAAATATTAGAAATGAATATCCTTTATTTCTCTTTTGCTCAGATCATCTCATTACAAAATCATATTGGCTTCAATTTCAAGATACAACTAGAATTCTTTCAGTTTTTTATTTTGTCTATTGCTACCACTTCCCCCAAGATAGAATTATTTCTTTCTGTATCCTTGAAAAATCATTTTAACTGTTTGTCTTTTTGGTTATATGCTTCCTTCAAACACATCTTACATCAAATAGAGTCAGACTCTGGGACAATAATCTTTTTGTACATGATTTGTTGAGAGAAAACATTCAGGAGAAAATCAAGGAGGTAAGGGCATCTGCATAGTGCAGAGATGAAAATTAGGCAAACATACTGTTTTGGAAGAAGTTTACACACAATGAGAACTCTCTGGGGACTCTGGAGTCTTAATGTACCACCGGGGTTATCCCACTAAAGACTATTATCCCTTCTTTTGTCAGTCTTTAGAAAGAGAAATTCATACTGCAACCTCCCAGGCCTCTTGACTTGGGGTTTCTCCTGTTAGTCAAGAGCAGCATTCTGGATGGCAAAAGCCAATAGTTATTGCTGACACCTGTGGCACCTGCAGGGTAAGAGGGAGATGACTGATGACATCAAGTGGTCTAAGCAGAGCACTAACTGTGTCTGCAATACCACCATATTAAACTCGAGCCACTCTTCATATTTCACATCCTCCTTCACTACTTTGAAGTTTTTACCTCTTTATAGTTTTTTAAAATTTAACCTACTAGATATGTTAATGAATTATTTTTTCTAATTATTCATGTGTAATTTTTTCTTCTGTTTCTATTTGAATGAAGCTCTGCTTAGAGGGATATTTTTAATTTTGTGATTTTTTTCTTCCACTACAAAATCCTCGGTAACTAAAATAATGCCTTGTACTCAACAATTAATAACCAATAAAATAAAGATTAAGTGACTTAATAGAAGAATTCTTAATTACAATACAATTAAGAATATTAGCACCATGCTCTAACCAACAGAGCTAAATGACTGCACGCAAAGAAGAATATTGTAGTGATATGTAATAATAATTATACAGTAGTTGTAACACATAATATCAATATGTGATAGCATGAAATTAAGCATAAATACACTTAATTAATATGTAATTAAGAATACTTAAAATACTAAAAAATGTAAGCACTAATCTACTAATGTAGCTTCTCTATTCTGGGAAAAAACAATAGTTTTATATGAAATCTAAAGTCAACTTTTTATATAAAGTACCAAATGTAACAAATACTTTAATATTTTGGGGTTCAGAGCCCTGTTAAAACACTCAACTCTGTAGTGTGACAATCACTACAGACAAGACAATGAATAGGTATAAATGTGTTCCACTGAAACTTTATTTAGTAAGAAAGGGGGAGGCATACCCCTCTCTCCCCCCCAACCCAGGAATTTCCCAAAGGACCTGTGAATTCTTCAGCAGGAAGAATCAAAAGAAATATAATATCTCAAGACTCACTGAAACACTTGCATCAAAGCCATCCCTTGATGTGTCCATCAATCCTAAACTTATATCACAATCTGTCTCCAATCTTAAGCATCAAAAAATACATTTTGAAACTGATGTTCAAACCTCAAGAACATTCTAATTTTCTTCTTTCCTACAAAGATAGTAGTGACCTTCATCTATAAGCAATAGACTCGGTTTGGTCTTATCTATGGAATATTTTGACAGTATTATGAAGAACTGGTATTTGATATTTCACTGTGCCTTCTGATGCTTATTCGTGTTTTCTTCCTTCTGGAATATACACATATCCTATTTCTACAAGGTATTACAGTCCCTTCAGGATTGCTATGGTTTGGATATGAGGTGTCTCCCAAAAGCTCATTTGTGAGACAATGTAAGGTTCAGAAGAAAGAACTGATTGAATTGGGAGAGTCTTAACCTAATCAGTAAATTGATCTCTGATGGGATTAACTGAGTGGTAACTGGAGGCAGATGGGTTGTGGCTGGAGAAAGTAGTTAATTGAGGGCCTGGCTGTGGGGTGTATTTTGTATCTGGAGAATGGAGTCTCTCTCTGCTTCCTGATCACAATGATGTGAGCTGCTTCCCTCAAACTCCCTCTCTCACCATGATGTTCATTCTCACCTCAAGCCCCAAGGAATGGACCCAGCTGTTAATGGACTAAGACCTCCAAAACCTTGAACCCTCAAATAAACTATTCCTCCTCTACAATTGTTCTGGTCAGATCTTTAATCACAGCAGTGAAATAGCTAATTAAAACAAAGATGTAGTCAAATCATCTCTTCATCATGGCTTCTTCCCTTAAATTGCCTGATGAAAAGTCATCTTTCCAACCCATGGAAACCCGCGATATGTCTTCAGAATAGTGGCATAAGAAAAGAATTTGGAGTCAAGGGATGCAAGTTTGAATATTGGTCCTACTTCTACAAGTAGACTGTTTTAAACCTGATTCTTACAATCTTTTATCCACTTTTCCTCATTTATAAAATGACATTCTTACAATCCACTTTATATGATTTCTTGAAGAGCTAAACGATATACTAAAGGAAACTATTTGTTGCATATCATGTTTCAATAGATGTGACAGCAGTTTCAATGTAATTTGTTTGCATCTCTGAAATTTTACTTATCTACGAGTAATAAAATGTATTTTTCTTAACTTTATTACATTTAATTCTTCCCAATTCACTGGATTATTTTATGATTTTAGCTTCCCTCTGGGACTAGATCCTTCAGATACTATTGTTAGTGCATATAAAAAGTACTTACTGGTCTGACAAAAAATATTTTTGAGTAAGTAAAACATAAAAGAAGAAAATAAAAATCTGAACTCCTCAATTTTATTCTTGATTGGGGAAGAGAAAGTTTATGAAATCAACATATTCAACCCCTTTGAAGTAATTTATATTTTCTTATTCTCTGAATCAATTTTGGTAAGTTCACTCCACGCCCAGTAAAATATACTTCAAAATGGACAGATATCAATTGTTTAACACTTGCATGAGTATGTTTTCCTAAGTTGCATAATAGCATTATGCATAATACCATTAAGTCATCTTCTTTCACACCTAGACTTTTCCAACCGATGACACACTGTACAAGCAGATACAGAGCACAAAGCTTCATATAAAATTCTGCTCTGTCTCTTGCAGTTAGAAAGGTAAACTTTCATACACCAAAGGGGCAGAAGAAAGGCATTCAGATAGCTGGGGACATAGCTCAGTTGGTAGAGTACTTGTCTTACAAGCATAAGGCCCTGGGTTAAATCCCCAGAACCTAAAGGAAAAAAAAAAAAAAAAAAGGCCTCCTCTGGCCAATGGTAGGAAAGTCTTTCAAAGTTCCAAAATTTTAAAATATGGGAAATATGCATAATTCTTTTTGACAAGTGATTAGAAATCTACAAGTAAGTATCCAAGAAAGGACCAATAACAAATGTATTTATCTTTACCAGAATGTTCTCCAATAGACATTAATGTAACTATATAGAACAGCAGCTTGGAAGTGGGATGTCATAAGTTTCCTGTGTCCCTCTTAATTGCAATGTTTTATTCACCTGAATTAGTTTGTATAATCAGTTTCTAGTACTTGAATCAAATATTAACATGACTCAAGAAAATAAACATCAATGTGTATAACTTAAGAGAGTAAACCTTGCACTGTGCTTTATCTACAGCTCTTAAAGTTAAGAAATAGACTCTAGGGAAGTAAGAAGAAAAATAGAACAGATTGTAGAGGATAAAGGCCAAACTCTGTGTGTACATTCTAGTGGGAATTTAATTTCTCTAAAAGCAGATTGGAATATTTTTTCTCAAATTTCTTTCCTATAAAAAGACTATTTTTTTCCCAGGGAAAAGAAATGTTTAGCTCTGCTGCTCATGCAAACAACTCACATGTCTAATTTCAAGATTAGGTAGCAGAGTTAAATGATAAGATTCAGTTTTAGTAACTGTTTTATTTCTTTGCTTAAATTATAATAGTAGTCAGGACATGACAACAACTCCTTTGTGATACAATAAAGAGACCTTTGTTTGCTTATTTATTTTCAGATTTTTTATTTAAACAAGTATTTTGAACTCTCTTTCTGAGTACTGGTTTCCCACATCTGCTTCATCTCGAGGCTTGTGGTATTGTTAAGGCAAACCATGCCCATGGATCAGTATGCTTCTTATAGTTCACTTTACATGCATTTAATGCCCTTCATAAGGAATTTGGTTCTTCCCTCCCATAACTATCAATTATGAATTTAAATTCCAAATATCACATTACCTATCATATGATATTTCATATATTTATGATCTTAAAACTGTACTTCCATTACTGTAGAGAAGGAGGGAGGTATTATATGATACAGTAGAAAAATTACAGACTTACTAGAATCCTGATAAGCTGTGATACCTGTTACATTCAAAATTATAAGGGGCAATGACCAAGATGGAATTAACCTTCCCCGCAGGTTAAACTTCAGACATGTTGCTTCCTGACTATAAGCAACCTGACCTTCCTTTACTGATAGTATTTATTTTAGAAAATTTGCAAATGTGAATTCATTGTCTGCCCCTTTTGAGATATAAACCCTATCCCAGTTTCTTGCTAGTTTTACAACTCAGGAATGTTTTCCTCAAGTACCTGAGCACCATTCCTTCGAAATAAAATCATGGAAGGAGGTAGCAATCTTGCCTTTCAATCTTAGTGAAAGAGCAGGAATCTTATTTCTAAAACGTATAACTAGCAAATACCTAACCACATTGACCAATATCCTCACTAATGTCTTCCAGTACTTTTCCACTCTGTCTCCCAGCAGGCAAAAGTCCTCCCACTGTTTGCTCCAGTGGACCAAACTCTCTTCCCTCCCTAATTATAACAGTCTTGACTAAAGTTTTCTCTGCCTATTTAACCTCAGCAGTTACAATTTTTTTTGGCAAAACTTGACATCAAAGAAGTCTGTGCCAGTCTTTTATTTTTATTTATTTATTATTGGTACCAGGGGTTAACCACCGAGTCACATGCCCAGCTGTTTTTTTATGTTTTCATTAAAGATACAGAGTTTCGCTAAGTTGCTCAGGGTCTTGCAAAGTTGCCAAGGCTGACTTTGAACCTGCAATCCTCCTGCCTCAACCTCTGGAACCCTGGGATTATAGGCATGCACCTCTATGGTGGGTTCTGTGGTCAGTCTTTTAATTCCACATTCTAGGCTAGATAATTCCTTTGTGAAAAATGCTGATTGCCATTATTTTGAGGATGGAAATAGGTGTGATTAGGGAGTTATTTGTTTGGTGTCTTACTCTCTGCAAAAGTAAAGTATCAATGTTATCAAAGTCCGATAGTGAATTAACTTAAAACAAACATGGCAATAAACACTGCAAGTTGTCCACAGTCAGGCTTCAACTCCTCCACCCCCTTCCTTCTGCTTCTACAGAAAAACTGTGGTTCTTTTACCTGTTTTCATTGGGTCTTCTGTTGTATTTATGATGTTTTTCAAGCTACAACTTTCTTTGGGTTTCACATATATCATAGTCTGTCAGTACATGATAGGATAATTAAGTTCCCTGCAAGCAAGAACCAACTATGCTTTATACCCTCATGCAGCACTATGGCTCACAAGAAATTCCTGTAAATGACTGTCATTTCAAAGGTAATTGGATTATAGAGTAGTCTACTCATCATTGTATCATGGAAAGAAAGGAAGGACACAGAGATGGCAGCGGGGAGACAGCAAAGGAGAAGAGCAGAGAGGGAGGAAGGAAAAAAGAGATTCTATAAAATGATGTGAAAAGACATTATAAATTACGTAAATTTCAAACTGGTTTTCTCTCTGTCTGTGATAAATGCCTGTGTCTCCTAATGCACACAAACAGTGAAATTTCTTCATTTGGATATACTTTTTTGTGTGTCGGGGGGAAGGCTATGACACAGATTTTTAAATTAGAAATCCAACTACGAAGGAGAATGAGAGAGAAAGTAGGGAAATAAAGTTAGGAATAACTGCCTTAAAAAAGAGTCTGGCAGATGAAAACTTTAAATATAGTTAAAGATAAACCAATTTACACAGTAATTCAAGACATGAAATTTGGTACTCATTTCATTTCTTCTGGTGAGTCAGAAGATTATAAATCAGGAGACTGGCTAATCAAAGCTGAAACAAAATGAGACACCAAAACAAGAATGGGCAGGAGAGGAAGATCCTTGCTCAACAGAAAACTAAAACTAGCAGAAGTTTGTTCTTTAGCTAAGAAAAAAAAAAAAAGGAAACGTTTCCCCTAAGTTTAGGATATGAAAACATAAGTTTCCAAAATATTTGAAAATTGGAAAGCTATGTGTAAGTGTAAGGATTTGGATTTTTTATTCATTGAGAGTACTTAAAAAAAGTAGAAATTGGTGTGAATTTTATTGTGATATAGTTATAATTTAAAAAAAGAAAGAAATTGTGGTGTTCTTTTACATTGTATGTTGACTAAAGGTAAAAATAATGTACTGTCTTTAAAAAAAAACTAGAATACAGGCTTTTGAAAGTTTTCACCACGTTTTCTTTTATCCTTTAGGTACTGGGGATCAAACCTAGAAGTACTCTTCCCTGAGCTATCCTTTTGAGACCCTTCTCACTAGTTGCTTAGAGCCTCAGTAAGTTCCTGAGGTTGGTCTTGAATTTGCAATCCTCCTGACTCAGTCTCTTGAATACTTGTGATTATAGGCAGGAACCACCACACTGGGAATAAATGTTTTTGAGGTGATAAATATGTTTAACCTGATTTAGACATTCTGAAATATACACATGTATTGAAACACTACATGACGCATAGATATGTATAATTTTAATGCTTTTCCATATCAGTTAAAGTAAATTTAAAACCTCTTTAGAGGAAAAAAAGAAATTATGAGCTAAAATTTTTAGGAAAAATAAACATTAATACTGAAGTTTTTAGAAACTTGAAAATATCAGATCAAGTGGGACCAACAATTTTTTTCTCTTGGAGAATTTTTATTAGTCAACTACCTACTTTATCTTTCTTACTTTATTATCTTATTATTTTTTTATTTATCTACAACAGAATACTGTAAGACTTTGAAGGAATTTTAAAAAATGTTCTTTCCTTGACTCTAATACTCGTTCAGTATAACATGAGCTCAGTTCTGTCTTCCCTGTCTCTGCAAGTATCAGAAAACAGGTAAGTTTAAACGCCACTGAAGAACACTTAGTAATGAAAAAAGTGGCAATAGATGCTCAATTTAAGAACAACTTTTTATTAATTAATGTATTTGAATCAGTTCCTTCCTTTGTTTAAAGACATATCCTAAGGAGAATGAAAAGGAAGAAGCATTAAATATCAGACCAAAATAGTGAACAAAAAAAGACACAGTTTTTACTAGTGTTAATTTACATGGTACAAACCAATGCTTTCAAGATATGAATGTTCCTATAATTCATCTAGGAATCTTGTTAAAAGGCAGTTTTTGAGCAAGAGCTTAGGGAAGGGCCTGAGTTTTTGATTCAAGAGCTTAGGGAAGGGTGTGTTCTACCAATCTCCCAGATGATGCTACTGATTCTAGGCTATGAGCACTGTTGAGGTATCAACGGATGAATCACAATTGAGTAAATGCTTTAGGCAATATTTTGAAAGACAAGGAATCAGAATTGAATCCATGTCCAAGAAACATTGTAAAAGACTTCAAAATGGGCATTCCTTGGACATAATCACCTGGGTTACCAGATTCCACAAAGCATCTCATAGCATGTCTTTGAGATATTTTACAACTCTGTAAATTATGAAGAACTGAAGACAATGCAAATTATTGCCAATGAGGGAAATGGGTTTTCTCTTGATTTGTTCTTGATTATTGTCTTGTAAATATTGAATTTTTACTTCTATTATTAAATCCATTTTCTCATTTCTGTTGCACATATGTGCTAGCTCTTCACACTGTCCTGTAAACTACTTGACACAGCTTAATGATTTCCTCATTAATAAATTAGTATATAAACCTGCCCTATTTTCATTATCCATTTTAATGTGTCAAAATATTACCATTAAAAATAACCTTTGAATATAACAAAGCACTTAATTCCAGAGATAGACTTTAAACTGAGCTCAGACATATCACTAAGGGACATTTACAGCAAGAGATCATTAGACAAAAGTATATTCTTGGAGAAGAAATATTAAAGAAAAAAACAGGACATGGTAATGATGCTCTTCTTAGCACCAAGAACTAGTTTCATCAAAGAGGTCAGAAGGCTATTTGAGGTAATTCTAAATAAATGTAATAGATAAGAAAACTAGTTTAGAAATTGAAAAAAGTGAACAGATGAGGAAATCAATTCAGGAATTTCTGATAATTGGTGTTACTTGTGGTATAGACATATATATTTATTCCAAACATTGACAGAAACTAATAAATAACTTCATAGAAATACCAGATAAATTAAAAAAAAGTTTGCTTTTAAATTTTGTATTAAAATCATTTTGAACTTATAGAAAAGGAGCAAGATTGGTGTAGAAAGTCCTCATGAAACCAGATTCACCATTTAAAATATATTCATTTAAAATATATTCTAATATATTCAACTTCATATAACCATATTCACCATGTAAAATACATTTTAAATAAATAAATTCACCACTTAAATTATTTGATTGGTATTTCTCTCTCTCCCTCCTTCCCCCCCTTCTCTCTCTCTCTCTCTCTCTCTCTCTCTCTCTCTCTCTCTCTCTCCTTCCTACTTATTTTCTTAAGCTTCTGACATTAGGTGTTCAGCATCATAATTCTTACAGGTTTAAAGCAGATTTCTAAAAGAGAATAAAGAATAAAACATAATAAGTATAAAGAATAAAACATAAATAGTAAAAACATTAAATTTTAGAATATCATAGTCTTGAAAGATAAACTATTTTGATCAATAGAACACATGAAAAGTTTTTGAAATCAACCCAAAGAACACAATATTTTAGCAGAATTTTTGGCCAAAATGAGGGCAAGATATGGTTTTTCTTTCCTGTGTACTATAGCAATCAGATATTGTTCTAAGTAATTTAGAAAGGTTTCTCCAACTTCAAAAGATAGATGGTTTGGTCCACAGAATTTCTCTCATTGTACGTATGTGTGTGTATATATATATATATATATATTTTTTTTTTTTTTTTTTTTTAATTAGACACAAACTTGTTAGAAAGATTAAGCTGGTAAAACTTTTCATGTGCAGGAGTGAAAATTTAGTCACACCACACACTTGCACTCTTGTTGAGATTACCTGTTCCCAATGTACTATGTTGCCAGGAATTCTAGAACCTTCCTCTCTGATCCCCCAAACACAATGTTGACACCTGAACTGATGAATTTGGCTGATTCCAGTATTGGTGGACATTAAAGTTCAGGTGTTACTAAACTTCAAGTTCAGGCCATTGCCCAGTTTTTGTAGGGTAGGGCTCAACTAAAACAAAAATGACTTTACAATATTAAAACATGAAAAATTAATTTAAAATTGTTGGGACTAATGATAAGTTAACTAACTAAGCTGACTCCTTACTTCCTGGTGAGTGAGCAGGATCAGGGCCTCAAACGCGGTTTCAAGGGTTGGTGACGATAAATTGGACCACCGTCAGGGATTGGTTAACAATAGTTCCTTGAAGTGATCAGCTGGTGTTTGCCATATAGTCCTATGGGACTCTCACCTGCGTGAACCCCTATGCCTTGCTGACCTTTAAGCTGATTGGTTCCCGCCTAGCCCCCACCCTACATAAAAGCCATGTGATTTCCTCAATAAACGAGTTCCTGCTGTGACTGGTCTCCCTGATGCATCTGATTGTCCTCCGCCCAGAGGGCTGGGAGCTGGCGGTCTGCCAGCACTACCTATCCTGGTCTGACCTTGTTGGTGAGTGTCCCCTTCTCTTGTCGCTGGTCCAGAAGAGCAAGGGGGCTTAAGACTCTGACATAAAATAAAATTTTATAATGTGAGAATATATAAAAGTCAAATTTCAGTGTCCAAAAAAAAATTTTATTTATTTTTGGTATATAGTCATTCAATTTATTTACATATCCTCTGTGGCTACTTTGCACTACACTGGTATAGTTAAGTAGTGGTAACTTTAGTTTGTCTCTCATAAAGCCTAAAATACTTTGCATTTGGCCTTTCATAGAAAAAGTTAAGTTTTGACTACTGCTGAAGATGATACAAGGTAATCTGCCTCTTTGAAGTATAAAAAGATGGACAGCAATAGTCCTGTCCAAATGTAAGTTTTTGTTCTAGTTTATGATGCTGAGAAACCATGACCCTTTCATCTCTCAGTTAAGTGTTACAGGTTGCACACATTATAGTATGTGGAAAAAACTGCCTTCTGCTACATTTCTTCCCTCCCTGGGGAATTGAAGGACCTAAGTCTTCTATACAATTTTCTCCCAGTGCTATTTTTTAAGCACAACTTTTCTCCAGATAAACAGAAAATATTTGGTTGGAAAATGACCATAAAATCTTAAGTGGGAGGCCAGGTTCTATAAGGATCACATGGTCCATTTCATCCTTCAAATTTTTCATTTATGAATTGTACAGCTCAGCTGTGTACAATCCATGGAAAAGTGATTCTTATTCTTCCAGGGAAACTTAGAAAGGTTTGGAAGCATTTAAAACAATTCAGTGGGTTGACACCAAGGATGTGAAACATCATGAAATCCAAGTGGTGTGAGCAATTATCCCTCCAAAATTTCAAGGCATGCTCATTGAGAAACACTGTTTTAAAGTATATAAAAAAACTTTACTCTCTCTCTCTCTAAGAACAACCAAAAGGAATTTGATGTCCATCAGACTCAGAAAGTATATACCACAAGAAAAAATGATAACCTTCAGTTGGAAGACAAGAGTCCAAGGCTCTCTGGTATATGGAACTTAATTTCTGTCATTTGGAAACAAGTTGTGTATTATTTACTACTTTTATAAGCTTAATTTAATTTAAAAACCAATGTTCTATCATGTAAAAATTTTAAAAGAGTTACAAAAATTCTTCCATTATAATGTGATGTATATTAAAATAATTTCCAAATTATATTACAATGAAAGCCATGAACATTTAGGTTTTATCCCTTTTTTCTATATCTTTCTTCATATGAATCACTTTTCTTAAATTTACCAGTAACCAATAGTTAATCTCATAGATTTTAGCTTTCATAGAGGCGCTGGCAAATTTTGGTGGGCTTAACTAAATAGACCTATTATTCAACCTTGGAATTAACCATTTCCGTTATTAGCATAGTAACCCAATGTCAGAGCTATGTCCCCCACCAGCCTCCCTAAAAAATGTCTGGAATTTTAACAGAACAAACAATGTAAAGGATCCCTGGATTCTTAAACTACATTGATAAAAGAAGCTCACAATGGGTTAAGGTAGTCATAAGAGTAGTAATCTTTCTGTGCTACTGTTTAAAATATTACCCTGGAGATATAAGGTAAGTTTTGAATCTCTAGTTAATTCACTATTACTAATCTGTCCTGTATGCACATGTGACATACATAATGACTCAACTTGAAAGCGCACTTTTTACTTTCCTAAACCTGTGAAAGTAAGGAATAATGATTCCTGTTCTTAATTTATCAAAAACAAAACAGCAGTTTTTAGGGCATAGGCAGATTCTGGGGAAGACTGAATGAGTAGAAAATTGAAGTCTTGATTTATTTTGGGATCTTGAGCTAGAATGTAAGGGTAAAGGGTAGATTCTCAGAGTGTCTGGCCTACTTTAAGGATAGAGGTGATTGTTTCACAAAAGAACCTGTCATACCTATACCATCTGATCCATTTCAGTACATTATTAATGTTTAGAAGTCATCCAAGAAACTTGGGAATACTTTCTACAACACTAAAATTGTGTTACGACATTCATTGCGCCGATGAGTAGGGAGGGAGTGGTCCAGTGTCATCTCCCTGTCATGAGAAGATTCATTGCTTTTAGGCATGGCAAGAAATCACCAATCGCAGACATTTGGTAACATGATGGAATCTTGCATCACCATGCCCGTTTTAATGCAAACCTATTTCATAATCACTATCCAGATTATGACCCATTTGTCTGTCTTCAGGACTTGTGTCATCTGCTTTGGGGAGGGATGGTATATACAACACATTTTTTTTATTGTGAATAGTTTCCTAACATAGGATATGTATTTATATGGATCATCAGATTTTTAGTTTTAATTTGTTAGCTATTGCTATACGTAGGAAGTTAGCCTATACAAATTTGCTATACAAATTTGGACTTAATGGCCTAATCATTAGAATAACAGAGATCATACCATCACCTAAATAAATAAGATCTATAGTATTGAACACTTGATACAGTCCAAGTGTTTGTATTTTTAATTACCTTTGTTTCTACACAGTAAGACTAAGTACCCACATCCCCATTTATAAAGTTTCATGAAGGAAACACTTGAAAACCCAAATCACTTTGACATTAAAAGTTAAGCCATAATGTTAAATCACTTGGCAGCTGTAAGGCCTGAAGACAGGACCATCCAGGAGATATGTTTCCAGCATTCTTACAGTGTCCTTTCTCTGTTGGTAGCAATTGCTCTTTTCTTGAGCATTTTCTTATAACTAACCACAGATTCAAGATGAAATAAAAGTTTCATAATGTAAGGCATTGTATTAATGTACCCATACCACTTCCATTCAAGCTGGTCTTGTGTGTCCAACTTAAATTATAGCAACAAAAAACATTCAAGAAAGTTTCAAGAGAACCTACTTAAGCACCGAAGAGCTACATTTAAATGAAACCTTCCAGTTCGAAATTCAGAGACCAGTATTGTCAATATTGTCAGTACTCTCGGAACCTGCCAAATCCTGCATGCAGTTGTGTGGAGAGTGGTGATTTGAATCACAGTCTTTCTGATTCCCTCTTGGCTGTCTTTTGTGCCAGGAATTTCCTGTGCAAAGGTTCAGGTCAAGATGGCCCCATTGCTGTGGTGACACTGTGCCAGAGAAAACTGTGCAAAAGGCACAGAGTTATGTCAGTTGAGACCTTGAGGTCAGGTACCAGCTCCCAGGAACAGAGAATGCTGAGCATAACAAGAGAACCCTAATGATGTCTCCCCTGTCCTGCATCCTTCAGATTACCTGCTTCGCTGAAATTTTCTCACAAATAACCTTTTCATGACAAAAACTATATAATAAATGTGCTGAGCTCGCTGTAGGTCAGTCAGACTCTGAGAAGTATGACTTCCCACCTGGCCCCAGCTTTTTTTCTATGTGCATCTGTTTGTATTTTCTTCATCTCCCATCACCCTTCATCCAGTCTTTACTAAATTAACATTCATGACCGAGAACAAAGGTGAGAGGACCATGGCACCGTTGAACTGTCAGGAAGAAAGAGAGAGATCTCATCCTGATGTGAGCAATATGCCCACCCCCAAAAATTTACATAGCAAAACTTGTCTATGTGGCTCTTCAGGCACTGATATTTGGGATTCTATGAAAATTTTAAATACATGTTTAGTTCTAATTAAAACATTAAGTTTTCAGCAACAAACTGTGGTATTTTTTTCTCTTTCTATACATTGCCCTGAAGAATAACTGAATTCCCAAAGAGAACTTTATGGGAAAACATCTGATTTTTCTATTGAATGACCAAAGCCCTTTCAAATATTAAATCAGTAAAAGCTATAAGAGCTTCAGTTACATTCTTTCCTCTACATATCCCTGATCTTTAAGACTTCTTGATAATGGATTACATTGGATTATGTTAGGCACCATAATATTGAGTCCTGACTTTCAGATTTTACCACAAATAATAATTTAATAATAATAATTAAGATATCCCTGTGACAAAGCAACGAGTATATAAAATTTTATCTTGATGAAATAAAGACAAAGTTCTATTAATGACTAAATAAAATCTATACTAAAAATTCTTGAAGCCATTGACAACATAACAATGAATTAGTAACTTATAAAGAGCTAAATATGTTAAATATATAAACAAAAAGTACACTGAATCCACGGCATTAGGACAGCATGAAATTATTTTCTGTAATTCAAAGGTAACGTTGATCATCTATCAGTTTCATCTATCAGTTTCACAGCTTTAATGAAGAGTTAAAACAAGAAGTGTTGAGGTATGTTATCACCTAGTTTCTCCACTCTGAACAAGGAAAGGAAATGAAAAGAGTGAAAACAGTAGGGAAATGCATATTTCCTATATCTTTTTTCTCTACTACTTTTCTAATCTTAATTTCACAATTTCTTTGAGTTCTGAGTAGCTTAAAAATATGTTTTGGTGGAAAGCTTGAGACTTATTATTCTTATCATCAGAGTGATTTGGGGTCATAATGCAATGGCTAAATTTCTAGATATGCTCTGTTTATAAAATGTAAATATATCTATTTACACACACACACACTATGGGGTATTGGTTTTAGGACCCTCTCTGTATACCACAATAAAAATGACATAGTATTTGAAAGTAACATTTGTATACACTCCCATACACTTTAAATCATTTTTATATTATTTACCGAATATAATGTAAATGATATACAAAGTTATTATATTCCATTGGTTAGTGAGTAATGACAAGAAAATCTGTACATATTCTGTATAGACACAAATTATTTTGCCACTATTTTTAAAAATTTATTTTTATTGTACAAAAATGGGATACATATTGTTTCTACTTGTACATGAAGTAAAGGCATGCAATTTGTGCAATAATACATTCACATAGGGTAATAGTGTTTGATTCATTCTGTTATTTTTTTCCTTCCCCCACCCCTCCCACCACTCTGTTCCCTCTACACAGTCACTCCTTCCTCCATTCTTGCCCCCTCCAACGCCCCACTATGTGTCATCATCCTCTTATCAGTGAGATCATTTGTCCTTTGGTTTTTTGAGATTGGCTTATCTCACTTAGCATGATATTCTCCAATTTCATCCATTTGCCTGCAAATGCCATAATTTTATCATTCTTTATGGCTGAGTAATATTCCATTGTATATATATATATACATATCACAGTTTCTTTATCCATTCATTCATTGAAGGGCATCTAGGTTGATTCCACAATCTGGCTATTGTGAATTGAGCAGCTATGAACATTGATGTGACTGCATCTCTGTAGTATGCTGATTTTAAGTCCTTTGGGTATAGGCCAAGGAGTGGGATAGCTGGGTCAAATGGTGGTTTCATTCCAAGTTTTCTAAGGAATCTCCACACTGCTTTCCAGAGTGGCTGCACTAATTTGCAACCCCACCAGCAATGTGTGAGTGTACTTTTCTCTCCACATCCTCGTCAACAACTATTGTTGCGTGTATTCTTGATAATCACCATTCTAATTGGGGTGAGATGGAATCTTAGGGTAGTTTTGATTTGCATTTCTCTTATTACTAGAGATGTTGAACATTTTTTCATATATCTGTTGATTTCTTGTAGATCTTCTTCTGTGAAGTGTCTGTTCATTTCCTTAGCCCATTTGTTGATTGGGTTATTTGTATTCTTAGTGTAGAGTTTGAGTTCTTTATAGATTCTAGAAATTAGTGCTCTATCTGAACTATGAGTGGCAAAGATATTCTCCCACTCTGTAGGTTCTCTTTTCACATTGCTCATAGTAGTTTCCTTTGCTGAGAGAAAGCTTTTTAGTTTGAATCTATCCCAGTTATTGATTCTTGCTTTTATTTCTTGTGCTATGGGAGTCCTGCTAAGGAAGTCTGATCCTAAGCCGACATGTTAAAGATTTGGACCTACTTTTTCTTCTATAAGATGCAGGGTCTCTGGTCTAAGTCCAAGGTCCTCGATCCAGTTTGAGTTGATTTTTGTGCAGGGTGAAAGATAGGGGTTTAGTTTCATTCTGTTGCAGATGGATTTCCAGTTTTCCCAGCACCATTTGTTGAAGAGGCTATGTTTTCTCCATTGTAAGTTTTTGGCACCTTTGTCTAGTATGAGAAAATTGTATTTATTTGGGTTTGTGTCTGTGTCCTCTATTCTGTACCATTGCTCTACCTGCCTATTTTGGTACCAATACTGTTATGGGGCGCAACTTAAGAACAGACCGATCACCACTGAGAAGTCCAAATTTGAGAGTCTTTATTAAGCTGGCCTGCTGACTGTCTCACACAATGCCCCAAAAAATGGCTATTGGGAGAATAGCCCCGACCACAGGGTTGTAGGGGTTTTTATACCAAAAATCACATCAATCATAAGTGTTTGTTGCTATGAATCCAATTTACAAACTAACATCATGAGATCATCAACAGAGGGGGAAGTGGGTCAAAATGACCCTTACCTAGGTACAAACTAAAGAATGATTACTAACATCCACACAATCACTGTTCACATGGTACATTGTTTAGGAGCAATAGGAATCAAAAGAGAGCAATTTTTCTTTACATAGGAATTATCGTTCTGTATTGTTAAACGTGTCACACTAAGTAACTGATGATGGGTACAGAGGTGGGGTGTAGCCATGGGAGAAGCTTATTTCCTACATAACATGTAGTCTCAGAGCAAAATGGAGTCTGTTTAGTCATTTCCCTTAGAGTCTGGCCTATAACATTCTCATGGAGCCAGTTCTGTCAGCCCATCACATTCCCCACTGGTTTTATGTACATAATCAAATCATTGATTCATTAGTAGTGCATAGGTGGTTGTAGTGAGTGTGCAACACCATTAACTTAACACTCAGGATTCTCTCTAATATATTTAGTTGAACAGTTTATCATGTATGGCCCGATTAAAAGTCTCAACATAACTAGAATGAGAGGTCCCACCATTGTGGTTATTAGAGTGAAAGCATTAACATTTTAATCTCTCAAAGGTCATTTGCCTCCAACTTTCTGGACCCAAACCGGCCCTTATTTTTGTGATTTAACCCAATTTACCTATGTATATTGATTGTCTTTTAAAATTTTTATTATTACCCCTCTAATTTTAGGGACTTTTTACTGCTGTAAGGAAAAAGGCCGATGACAGCTCTTGCTGCTTTGAGCTGAGAGGGGGTGATGTGGGGTGGGGCAAGCAGTAAAAAGTTCCTTTTTAGAAATTGGATCTTTCTAGGGGTAAAAGTTTTGTTTTATGAAAGAAAAAAAAAGTGTACAAAATAAATAGAATCCAGAACATGTCGATGAATATCATGAAGCTGATAGAAATTAATAATCTCTTACCAGGAGGTGGAAGAGCTGAGATGTTGTTTACATAAAAAGGCCTAACAAAGTCTAACAAGGCTGGAGAGGATAAGGCCTTAATTGTAAATCCTAACACTGTCGGAGTTATCAGGAATGTAAACACAACATTTAGTTAAGTTACTTACTGTCATCTGATTTTTGTAAAATATCTCTTTGTTTAGTAGAGATCCCTTTATTTTTGTTACTTAGGGTTAGAGAATCATACTAGCAAACCTTGATTAAGTCTACCTGTATCGGAGGTTAGGATGATCTGTAGGCCTTAAACTGACTAAAAACTTATAACTCTGGCAGTTTATTTTGATAGTTATCAGGCGTTTTTGTCTAAGAATATTTTTGTCACCTTTAGTTTTACTTATTTTGGGGGAGCTAACACAAGTGTACATCTCCAGTTACATTAAAATAACTATTGTTTAGTTTTTAAATGTCCAGGAATGACTGTGTTTTAGTTTTAACTGTTTTTACTAGGTGTTTAAGATCAAGCTGGTCAAATTGAACTTGTTCTTATCTTCTGATAAGAGAGCTGATTTACCCCAGGGGTCACTCTCGGGGGACTTGAGAGCAGCTTCTTAGTTCCTTTAGTGCCATTCACTAGGTAAGGTTTCCTTGATGAGGTGACTTCCTTTGGAAGTATTAGGAATGTCTCCCTTTCCCAAGGACCCTCCTCTGTAGGAGGTACACTGATTGGTTTCTCATCCTCTAGTGGTCACATCAGTCTCCCTGACCGGAAGGTTGTGTGACCCAGAGTTACAAAGCTCCTTAGAGAAGTTCTCTTGTTCCCTGGGTTTAGGCTGACTCTGAGGGCAAGAGCCAAATACTGATTCTTTTGAACCCTTTATTTTGATCTCAATCTTTAGGTTTTGATCTTAAACATCCAGCAAGTCAGTTTCACCAGTCATACAGTAAGAGTACTGGGTTTTAATTTTAATGTCTATGACTTTATGGTTATTTACCAACTTTTATTAAACTGGGGTCTATATTATCTGTCCTATAGGTGATGGCTTATTATCTCAAATTAATTTAGATTGTTCTTGAAGCAGTACCTCTATAAAACATTAATCAGTCAACAGTTACAGAGTTTACAAGGAAAATACAAAATGGAATTAAGAACAGTAAAAACATATTTAGTTGTGTAATACCTATTTTAAATTTTGGCTGAGCTATATATTATATCCCCTGTTTGAGATCACAGTAATTTTATAATAAAAAATCAATCTTTTGAGTATAACTTATGAGCTGAAGTCTGACTTATTTTGTAGCCATTGTAAAATGTAGTAAGGTAGGAAGCAGAACCTTATCTCAGGTAAGGCAGGACTCTCCATAAATCTTAGGTAAAGCAGTCTAGTTCTGAAGCTGATCTTTATCATTTTTAAATATCATTTTATAAAGCTTAAATATATTATTTCCTAAGTTTATATGAATGTTAGTTAACACAGTATGATATTACACCTAAAGTATGAATCAAAGAAAGCTGAGAGAGCTTTTTTCTTTTTGTGTAGTAAAGTGGCAAAATGTTTTTCCTGTTTTATGATATTAACTTTTAAAGAGATCAGGCTCTTGTTATCTTTTAGAAATACATTTACATTTTTATCCCAGTGCAGAAGGTAACAAGGTTCAGGTCCAGTTACAGAACACTAAATGATATAAATAAATCCCCAATACAATTTCTTATTCTGATAAGTTTAAAATTACCATTACAACTTTAGGTTGGAGAAAAACAGCTTCATAAAATGTTCGTTTAAACCTTTTAAAGACTTGTATATCTGGAAGATATGAACACATTTAATATATAAGAAAGAGTAATAGAATCATAATTTCATTGATGTTTTTATATTATATACACATAAATCTTTTAAAATTTACCCTTAATTAATACTTTTTAATCACTTAGACACTCTTGTTGTTTACTTAGATGTATTACAGCCTTATTTTATCACATAAAGACATTTTTACCTAGAGACATTTTTTACTAAATATATTTTGTACTAAAACCTTGTAATGTTTTAATCTGTTGATCTCGTTTTTTAAAAATTTACATTTTGAAACAACCCTTATAAATTTTTGAATTCAGATAAATTACTCCATTTTAATCCAATGAAATGCTTTGTTACTTATAGAACTCTATTTAAATACAGTTGAAACTTTTGGACCCTTTATATAGAATACCTGTTAAGACTTTTAGTAATCATGTTTTTAGTGATAACATAAAGTGAATTTAAACCCTTTTTTTATTTACCAAGTTATAAAAAACCAAAAATGTTTTAAGTTTTTTACCCTATGGTAAGTAACATCCACACAATCACCATTCACATGGTACATTGTTTAGGAGCAATAGGAATCAAAAAAGAGCAATTTTTCTTTACATAGGAATTATCATTCTGTATTGTTAAACATGTCACACTAAGTAACTGATGTTGGGGTACAGAGGCAGGATGTTCCCATGAGAGAAGCTTATTTGCTACATAACATGGAGTCTCAGAGCAAAATGAGTCTGTTTAGTCATTTCTCTTAGAGTCTGGCCTGTAACATTCTCATGGAGCCAGTTCTGTCAGTCCATCACAAATACCATACTGTTTTTGTTACTATTGCTTTGTAGTATAGTTGAAATTATGGTATTGCAATACCCCCTGCTTCACTCTTCCTGCTAAGGATTGCTTTAGCTATTCTGGGTTTCTTATTCTTCCAGATGAATTTCATGATTGCTTGCTCTATTTCTGTAAGGTACGTCATTGGGATTTTAATTGGAATTGCATTGAATCTGTATAGCACTTTTGGTAGTATGGCCATTTTGACAATATTAATTCTTCCTATCCAAGAACATGGGAGATCTTTCCATCTTCTAAGATTTTCTTTAATTTCTTCCTTTAGTGTTCTCTAGTTCTCATTGTAGAGGTCTTTCACCTCTTTCATTAGATTGATTCCCAAGTATTTTATTTTTTTCGAGGCTACTATGAATGGGGTAGTTTTCCTAAATTTTCTTTCTGAGGATTCATCACTTATGAATCAAAATGCATTAGATTTATGAACATTGATCTTATACCCTGCTACTTTACTGAATTCATTTATGAGTTCTAGAAGTTTTCTAGTGGAATTTCCCGGCTCCTCTAAATATAGAATCATGTCATCAGCAACTAGGTATAGCTTGAGTTCTTCTTTTCCTATTCGTATCCCTCTATTTTCTTTGGTCTGTCTAATTGCTCTGGCTAGAGTTTCAAGGACGATGTTGAATAGAAGTGGTGAAAGAGGGCATCCCTGCCTTGTTCCAGTTTTTAGGGGGAACGCTTTCAGTTTTTCACCATTTAGAATGATATTGGCCATGGTTTAGCATAGATGGCCTTTACAATGTTAAGCAATGTTCCCACTATCCCTATTTATTCTAGTGTTTTGAGCATGAAGGGATGCTGTATTTTATCAAATGCTTTTTCTGCATCTATCAAAATAATCATGTGATTCTTGACTATAATTCTGTTGATATGGTGAATTACATTTATTGATTTCCGGGTGTTGAACCAACCTTGCATCCCTGGGATAAAACCCACTTGATCGTGGTGCACTATCTTTTTAATATATTTTTGCATGGGATTTGCTAACATTTTGTTGAGAATTTCTGTGTCAATGTTCACTAAGGATATTGGTCTGAAATTTTCTTTCCTCAATGTGTCTTTGTCTGGTTTAGGTGTCAGGGTGATATTGGATTCAAAAAACTGGAGTATCCATCCTCATATCAGATAACGTGAACTTCAAGCCAAAGTTAGTCAGAAGGGATAAGGAAGGACATTTCATACTGCTTAAGAGAAGCATAAATCAGCAAGACATAACAATCATAAATATTTATGCCCCAAACAGTGGCTCATCCATGTACATCAAACAAATCCTTCTCAATGCCAGAAATCAAATAGACCACAAAACAATAATACTAGGTGATTTTAACACACCTCTCTCACCACTGAACATATCTTCTAAACAAAAATTGAGCAAAGAAACCATAGATCTCAATAACACAATCAATAATTTAGACTTAACAGACATTTATAGAATATACCATCCATAAAGAGTGAATACAATTTCTTCTCAGTAGCACATGGATCCTTCTCTAAAATAGACCATATTTTATGCCACAAAGCTACTGTTAGCAAATACAAGAAGATAGAGATACTACCTTGTATTCTATCAGGTCATAATGGATTGAAATTAGAAATAAATGACAGAATAAAAAACAGAAACTACTCCAACACCCGGAGATTAAATAATATGCTATTGTATGATGAATGGACAACAGAAGACATCAGGAGGGAAATAAAAAAGTTCTTAGAAGTAAACTAGAACAAAGATACATCATATCAAAATCTATGGGACACTATGAAAGCAGCACTTAGAGGAAAATTTATTTCATGGAGCGCATTCAATAAAAGAAGAAAAAATCAGCAAATAAACAACCCAACACTACAGCTCAAAGCCCTAGAAAAAGAATAACAGAGCAACACCAAAAGTAGTAGAAGACAGGAAAGAGTTAAAATCAGAGCTGAAATCAATAAAATTGAAACAAAAGAAACGATAGAAAAAATTGACAATATAAATAGTTGGTTCTTTGAAAAAGTAAACAAAATTGATAAACCCTTAGCCACACTAACAAAGAGAAAGAAAGAGAAAACTCAAATTTCTAAAATTTCCACTATATTTAATCCTGTAGTTGGCTGAACACATGAAGATGGAACCAACAAACATGTAAAGCTGACACCTATCAATTTAGAGATCAGAATTTTATCCATTCTCCTTTATTTTATAAGGCAGTATTCAGCAATTATCATAGTAATTTTAGACTTTTGCTTCAGAGATGAGTTATCTTCTTTTTTTATGATAATAAATTTTTCCTTTTTTTATTGTAAACAAATGGGATACATGTTGTTTCTGTATTTGTACATGGATTCAAGGCATACCATTTGTGTAATCATAAATTTATATAGGGTAATGTTGTTTGATTCATTCTGTTATTTTTTCCCTTCCCCCACCTCTCCCTCCCCTCTTTTTCCTCTATACAGTCCTTCCTTCCTCCATTCTTACCACCCTCCTTAACCCTAACCCTAAACCTAACCCTAACCCTAACGCTAACCCCTTTCACCCCCCCATTATATGTCCTCATCCGCTTATCAGTGAGATCATTCGTCCTTTAGTTTTTTGAGATTGGGTTATCTCACTTAGCATGATATACTCTAATTTCATCCATTTGCCTGCAAATGCCATAATTTTATCATTCCTCATTGCAGAGTAATATTCCATTGTATATATATGCCACAGTTTCTTTATCCATTCATCAATTGAAGGACATCTAGGTTGGTTCCACAATCTGGCTATGGTGAATTCAGCAGCAATGAACATTGATGTGGCTGTAAGAGATGAGTTATCTTCTTATGCATTTGAATATATCTGGTGGTTTGTGGAAAGCAAGTGTAGATAGTTCTGTCTAGAACTGAACATCTCCTTCAAAGTGAGAAGATTATTATACTATTATACATCCCAGGTTAGAAAATATAATTGGTAGTGATTACAGCAAATCTTAACTTTAATATGTAATTTAAGGAAGTTTTAATGGTGGGTCTTATCTACTTGTAAAATCAAAATTGAATAATAAACTCACTCTGCCATTGGGCTCTTTTAGAAATTGCTGCCAAGATGGAATTAGTAATTAAAAATGATTGTTACAGTATATGCCATTAAAATACCTGTAAGAGAGGTAAGTTTGTGAAGCAATTTCAGTTCCATATGTGCATTTGGTCTCAGGAACAAAAATTATACTAATCATTCCCTAATACACTCACTATTCATTCTAAATTACCATGTCCTTGGCTACTACATCTGTGGATTCCTGTAGTTTACTGGGTGTTTTGATCCCAGACCTTACTAATGCATTGCTCTAGGTGTCCAACTATAGTCACAGTTGGTGAGAAGTAGCAAGAGATATGGGAATTCTTCATCTGAGTTTTACACATGCACCTCTGTGACCTCACTGAATAACTATATAATCTTACCTTGTCTGGTTGACTAGTATCAACTGCCTCTGTGGAGAGAATGACTCCATTGCTTGCATATTCAACATTGCAATATTGCATGTCCCTGGGCAGAAATAGTCCAAAGTTCCTATGCAGCAACCATAGTTTTGAAGTCAAAAGAAAGCATAATTATGGGGTACCAAGTTGCAAAACCCTTTGGTTTCAAACCTTTTGGGTCAATAGATATGATGTAAGTTGGAAAAGCCAGAAAGCTGTAAGGAAGATAAATTTTGTAGCCAATGAGTATATTCCATGCATAAAATAAGACAAGCATGATTATCCTGCAGTATCTTTGTGTGCTTAGTCCTTCTGATCTAGCATATATTTTTGTGACCAATTCCATCTCAACAATTTTAAAAAAATTCATCTTTTAAATTTTTTTATTAATGTGCATTAACTACATATAATAATGGGATTTGGAAGTGACAAACCTGAAACAGAAAGATAATTAGTAACTTGGCAAAGCTGCACAACTGTGCATATTAGAACCAACATTCCAACAGGCAATCAGAATTCTAGGGGCCACGGGTCAGTCACTATGTTCTTGCATTAATAAAATTTATTTCATTAATATAACCAAGTATGGTTATAGTGTGCAAAAATCAAATTAAAACTGTTCAAATTTCACTTTCTTAAAAAGCATCATCTCCTCAATCCCTTACTTCTTTGATCCATTGTTCATTTCTTTAAGAAAAATGTGCCACTGTCCAGTTATATGATTGTTTATTGTTCTTACTGATTTTTCTTGATTATAAACTTGTAATTTAGAACTTCATCTTACATGTGTATTTTCTAGTGCCTAAAGGATTGCCTGTCATGAATTGCAAAATAAACATCTATTAAAATAATTAATTATAATCTTCAGTACTGGAAAATATGCATATTGAAATCCATGCATGAACAAGTTGGTAAATAGTTCTTTGCTTTTAAAATGCACATTGACAGTTGAGCAATGTTCAGACACTAATATTTATTAATGAGGTGAAGGAAGATCATATATGAAATCGGGTTTCTTAATCTAATAGATATTTATACATAATCAAATGTTATGTTTTAAAACATAGAGGGAGGTCACAGTGATTCCCATGTGGATTAAATGCCAAACAAGGGGTGATTCATTAAATATGAAGCATATGCTTATTTGCATTCTGAGACATTGAAGGTGTTTATTTGAATAAATGAATAGCATAAGGCATTCTGCAATCATAAGAAAAATTTACTGATGAAAATAATGTTATGGCACATCATATTTTTGAAGAGATAATTTTTGAGGGGGGGGGATATTGCCATATCCATATATATTTTGAGAGAAAACAACTGCAACAACGCAGAAAGAAGGGAAAGTAGGTCATAGTTTTTCATCATATAAATATAACACATTAAGTGAATATAAAATAAAACCTTTGCTCATTATTCAGAAATTCCATTTATTGCTTAAAAGCGTTTAGCAAGAGAGATTCTACCTATACAAAACTTTGATTTATGCAACACATTTCAATACAGAAGGGCTGTGTAAGCATAGGATTATCTGAATAAGAAGTAAGTACATACTGTCCCTGCACCTGTTCTTCACATAATCACAATAAATGGGAAAGAAAAATTCTAAAGGGATGACCTGAATCAATTTGTAATGTTTTTCATGGGGTGGTCTTTGCGTGGTATTTCAGAATAGAAGCATACAGCATTCATACTTCCTGCATGCAATGCCTAATGTGCACCATGACACACAAATTGAAAAGCTATTTTCATAAAAAACAAATTTTATTAATGCAAGAACATAGTGACTGACCGGTGGCCCCTAGAATTCTGATTGCCTGTTGGAATGTTAGTTCTAATATGCACAGTTGTGCAACTTTGCCAAGTTACTAATTATCTTTCTGTTTCAGGTTTGTCACTTCCAAAATATGCAGAATGACAACTACCATGAAAATGTTAGCTTTAAATTTAAAAATTATATACATATATATAATGCATAACATATATAGTCATAGATAGATATAATTACAACACAGATTGGGATGAGACAGTTGTTGGTGAGGGCATTTGTCACATGCCATGTGCCATGCTTAAAACTGCCATTTATTCAGCCTTGTATACAGAGCATTGTATATGGTCCAAGTTTCTTTGCAATGCTCTGAGAATATGAAGATAAACATTAATATTTGTTACTTTCCGAAAACAGTTTTTAATTAATTAGAAAAGAAATAAAAAGGAAAATACATAAAATAATTGGAAAATGGAATTTTAAAAAAAGAAGAAAATGAGAAGTGACTGAGACAGAAAATATTGGGAAATTTTAGGTTAGGCATTTTAATGAACAGACAATGAGGGCAACCATACCCATTGGAGAGCATTTGTCCAGTGTGAAAAGAGCCCCTGTCTTTATAGGCTATAAAACTATGTGCAAGAGATGTACCATGATTCTTTTATAATTCCCTCAGGGGGCTTCAGTTTGGGATTCAGATTTTCCCTATCTTGGATTTGCAGCCAACTTTTGTGTGCAAAATCTTCACCCAGTCATTTGAAAATTCTGATGATGAACTCCTAATTTAGAGGTGAAATTACTGAGCCAGAAAAGACTTAGAGATTTGGGAACTAGTTTTTATCTTTCAATCATTGTCAGGTCCCCAAAACTAGTCTGCATTTTTCACTTGCCCTTTGTTAAGCCAAAACTTGACCACTGTGCATATTATTTTGACAATAGAATTGTTCAGGACAACTTAGTAATAGTAAATTAATATTTTGTTGAAAAAATCATAAAGCGAAGAAGAAAAGAGAGTAACTATATATTATATGTATATAATAAAAAAATGTAATTAATAAAACCTCTCCAGTAGAATGTGTGAGCCTGTTAGTAGAAGCAACTTATGTTGCAATCTTCAAAACCTCTCTGCTTGTCCTCTTGCCTTCTCTAGTTTTTTCACTCTTCACTCTTAAATTTATCCCTCCAAAGTTCATGTCAGTAACTAGAGATGCCCAGGTATGGATCCCAATCTTACATCCTCAATACTCAATAGAACATTTCCCATTTTTTTTTTTTTTTTTTTTTGGTACCAGGGCCCAGTCTCCTTTTTTTTATTTCGAGACAGGGTGTTTCTAGGTTGCTTACAGCCTCACTAAGATGCTGAGGCTGGTTTCAAACCTGAAATCCTCCTGCCTTCACCTCCCAAGCCCCTGGGTTACAAGCGTGTGCCATCATGCCCAGTCATTTACCACCCTTTTAGCAGAATGGCATAGGCTGTCTCTCTCAATCGTATCCATCCCCTATACCCACCCCACCCACACACACACACACACACAAACACACCTTTCTTTATTCTGAGTGGTGCATAGAAGTTATGGAGCCAGAAGCCAAAATTATGACAAAAGGGATCATCATCATTATGGAGTATAAATAATACTCTGTTCTATTGTTCCACATTTAGGCTTTTAAATAATACATTTTTATAACATGCTGTAGTTGCCAAATTTAAAGTCATGATTTATCCTACCCATAATAGGATGATGATTCTCCTTAGTAGGTCTTTGCTAGTCATGTACATAATGTACATGATTCAAAATATAGTTACAAGGCTCATTTCATAGATCCACCTCTGTGTTAGGTCTCATAAGTATCTTCATCTGTATATAAAATTACTTTTTAAAAGAAATCACACTTTGGATATAGGTTTCACCTGCTTTTAAATTGCAACTACTTCTGGCATAGGTAGCAACATTGTCATAATGACTACACTGACGAATTCCTAAGAGCACTGTCCATTTTTTGAGAAATTATATAGAAATTCCCCAATAAAGTAGACTCCAGCTGGGCTGGCTATATTTTAATAGATAGGTTAAATTTACATAATAGTTACTTATGTATAACATATTTGTAAATATAATTATGTGAACGCTTTCTATGTGCAGACACTAAGATATGACTACTCGATATGGTTGATCTTCAGAGTATTCTGTAAAATGAATGCCGCTGTTATCACCTTCACATGGATGAGGGCTTGGGAGCACAACTGACTCAAAGTCATATAGAAAGGAAAGTGAGAGCTGCATTAAAATTTAGGTCTGTTTGAGCACTGTGTCTGAGATTTTAAGTAGAAGAGGAAGCACACAAAATTATTCTAGAATCCTGGATAATGCTTTGTAATGGTAGGCCCCACTAGGAAATTATAATAAGGGATAATAGAGAAGTTGAGAACCAGTTTAATTTATCCACTGGTAGTTTTTATGAAAGTATTAAGTGATAGGAAGTTAAGAGAGATAAATGTGATTTACTTTATTGTTCTGCTTAAGCTGGATTTATTAACCTGCCGCCAGCTTAAATTGTGTAACTTTCCTAGTTTATTTTTCCACATTTGATAGCAATTATTTTAACACTTTATCTTTTATTCCAGACCATGTTCCCACTGGAACAGATTGTTTTATGTTAACTGAACTTTCCATACAGAAATTTGTTTCTTAATTTTACAAGTATTTATTAGGTGATTACTGTGTTCCAACCACTGTGATAAATAGATGAAGCAGTTACATAAATAAAAGAGCAAATTCTAGAAGTAATAAGATAGTGATAGAGATGTTCACAGGTTGATCCAGGATACTTGAGCAGAAGTTCATTCAACAGCAATGGCATAAAAATGAAGCTAGGAAATCTAAACACTACCCTGTGGTTATTATTAACCATGAATACCACTTTAAAAAGAAGTTCTTTATTTTCTATAATGAAGGGCTTAAATGCCCCAAACTCTCATAGTGCATAAGCTAGATAAAATGTTTAATTTCAGGAAACAACTTAAATAGATACGTATCAAATTTATTCTAAAATGTATTCTACTTGCAGTGAGATGACAAAACTGTGGTGATAGGACAGTTTTTGAACTTTAGAATTATTTCTAAAATATTCATTCTTCACTGTCAATTTCATTGAATTTGGAAAAATAAAGCTTTAGTGAAAACCTATTACTCATGGAATCCCACATTCAGTGTGCAAACAAGTGACAGGCACTGTTTAGTATTGTCATCATGAATTGTTCATGGACCCTGAAATTATAGCAAATTGATTAGATTAAGAAGACTTAAGTATCAGAAAGATAATATGAGGGAATGACAAGTGGAGAAAGTTCAGACCACAACTTAACGTGTGTGCAGTTTGTTGCAGTGTGTAATCGAGGGTATCTGTTTTGTAAAAAATGGCAACTTTGCTAAAGCAAAATCTAGTCATCTATGTAAAAACAAATTTGACCTGGCAAAAAGAAGCACAATGATATTAAAAACAGACAATTTTCTATTATAGGCTAGTTGGATATTTTCTAATATAAAATCTGGCATTTAAATTTCTATTTCTGATATGACCAAATTTCTATTTTCATTAGTATTCTGCAGATTTTATGTTACTGTGTAACTAAACACAGATAGGTTCTCAATGTGTTTCTAAGAAATTGAAAAGATACAAGTTCTACTGAATCTTTTGACCTAGGAGCACTTGGGCTGTGTGGTTTGGTGATAGAGTGCTTGCCTAGAATGTGGATGACACTGGATTTGGTCCCCAGTACCAGAATGGGGGAAAAAGAAGAAGAAAGAAACACTTGTAATGGGTAAAATTTCCTAAAACAGCTTAATCTGGGGTATTTTGTAATGGTAGAATTAAGTAGAAAATTTTAATTTGGTACACCCACTGATTTGACCTTTTCATCCCTGTAAGATTGTCAAATCTACTACTCTTATACCACAGAAACAATTAAAACCAATTTTCCAAGTAGAGTAATCTATTCTGTTCAATTGCCAACCTGAAGAAAGAGAACCTTGGTCTTATATCAGCATCTCTATTTAAACTCAATTTGCTATCAATAGTTAACATTGATATAAACTGAAAAAGATGATTTATTGAAGACCTCAAATTGCTGATTTAGTTTTGTTTGCTTTTTTTTGTTGTTGTGTTTTTTGTCTGATCATTTTGGTTTTCCACCATATTTCCTTTGTACTGGTGAATAAATTTATTGAATTAAAAATCAGAAACAAATTATTTTAACTATTTTCCTATCCAACTTTAACTACAAAATGAGACCATTATAAGGTGTAACATTGACTTTTTGTTTACTGTGCTACTCATAGTTATCACTGTTGGAATTAGAATCATAAGTGGATGTTTTCAATATAATTCCTAATTGCTCAATATTTTATGCAGCAAAAAATTAGAACGCTAAAAATTGTAACTTACTATTTCTCATTATGTCTTATTAATTCACTAAATACTTTATGGCCACATTTGTCTAATAAAGTGATTGGGAAATTTTTCTTTAAAGACAAGATAGTAAACAGTTTAGGTTGTGTAACATACTGTCTCTATTGCAATTAATTAAACTTGCTCTTGTAGTATCTATAGGCAATACAGAAAAGACTGGGTGCAACTGTATTCCAATAAAACTTTATTACAAAAGCAGGTCAGGCAGTGTTTTTTTTCACATACAAGAAACCATTTAAGGAACCACATAACCACTTATTCAAGGATATTTGGGGTTAAAAATATCCTTGATTTTGTTGTGTTTGGTTAGTTTATCTTCTAAACAAAAGACATAAAAAGTAAGCAAGTGACTGGTATGCTTATCTATCTTGCTATTTTCATCTTAAATCAATTTTCATCTTTTTTAAGCCTCAAGGATAAAAATGAATAGAAGATGGATCATGTAACTCATCATTTGTGAGTCACAATCTTATTTTTCTCTTGATTTTATTATAGGCCATAACATGTTGGAAGTAAGGAACTGATGTAGTCGTGTTTATGCTTTAATAGATGGTGTTGGCTGCTTTGAAGAGGTCACCAGGGTAGAAAACAGTAGAAGAACTATAGCAATTGTCCAATTCAAAAGTGGTCAAATTTGGATATATTGTAGGGAATTTGGATGTATTATAGAGAATTTTCTGCTAAGTTTAATGTGGATGAAATAGAAATAAAAGAATCACAGATAACCTCTAACTTTGGTTTGACCTACTGGGTATTAGCTCATGATTCCATTTAGGTGAGACGTGTGTGTGTGTGTGCGCGCGCGCACGCGCACGCGCGCGCGCGCACGTAGAGTATAGGGGACTGGGTAAGAGGGGTTTTGTTCAACCAGGTTATATGTAAAATACCTTTTATAAATTCACATGAAAATGTCAACCAGACAATAGGGCATACATATGTACAGTTCCAGAGAAAAACCTACGCTGTAGATACAAGTTTGAGTCCATATCTGCCTTGTTTATATTAGAATCAGTGGAACAAAATGAAATCATGTATGAGGAGTAATTCCACAGAAATGAGGAGGACATTCATATCAGAGCCATAGGATATTTCTCAACATTTTAAAACCTGAACAGAGCAATATGAGTCAGTGTGGGTGAGAAAGAAAAGATGGCTCTTGAAGTAGGAAAAAATCCCAAGAAATAGTGGAGCACCAGGAGACATCTCCTCAAAAAAGAGAGAATGGAAGTTTACATTAGCTGCAGTTGAGATGTCAAATAAAAGAACGCAGATCTAATACCTGGATTTTAACTACATGTTCTGTGAAGTGGTGGAATTGAAAGGCTTATTACAATCAATTGAGGTGACAGTTTGGAAACAATAATTTATATAAAACTGTAACAAGAAGTTTTGCTATCATATGGGAACAGGGAAATGTGGTAGATAAGTAGAGGATTTCTGGGATTGGGGAAATTTTCTGCTTTAAAATATATGATACTTGTGGTGAAGGATTGAGGAGACATTCATCAATAAATACAAAATTTCAGTTAGGAGGAATAAATTCAAGAGATCTATTGTACATCATGATGATTTAGTAAATAACAATGAATTACATTTTTAAAAATCCAAGAGTATATTTTAAGTGTTGTCAACACAAAAAATGAGTATGTGAAGCAACACATATCTTAACTTGATTTAGTCATTCCATATGTATATGTATTTTTACACATCAGGTTGTAAATGACAACTATATAAAATTTTAATTTCTCAATTTGAAAATACATTAATAAAATAAAAGAGACAATGCATGATTATGATTGCATCCTTGAGGAAATTATCTACAGAGAGAGAAAGTAATTATTGATGCAATGATCCTGAGCAGAAGGATGATTACAAAAGTCATTAGTTGAGACATAAGAGGATCCAGCTCCCACAAATACAGTGACTATTGACAAGGACAGGGCCACATCATTCATAGTCTGAGGAGGGAATCCAGTAAGTATGGGTACAGCTGAGAGTAGAAAACTGACTTATTGGAGAAAATATGGGGGAAGTCCCCTCTGCAAATTTGATGTGAAGTCACCAGATTTTGGAATGGGAAACAGAAAGTTCAAGAAGCTAAAAAATTTTTGAAAAATAGTAGATTTAGAGAGCAACAAATGAGTATGTACAGAAATTGTGCTAAAACTTCCAGGCAACATTGCGTGGATATTTGAAATTGGGGACCCAGGTTTTAATTGCGATTCATGAGTGTACCAACACTCAGTTGCTAATTCAAGATGTTCATTAATTTGAAAGTCATGTTTAATTAAGATTTTGATTTCCCAGTTAACAATGACACAGTAAAAGTTAAGTAAAGGTATTAACAAAGTTTAGCAATATTTTATCAACTGGAATTATAACTATTGGAAAAATAATAGGGAAACAACTCTGAATTAGAATAACTTGATTATAAGGTTTACTTTTTATGATTATAAATAAAAAAACTTTAATTTTATTGCCCCATTTTTATATTTTATTAATCATGCATTTTATATCCAATAATTTCTCTATGTCTCATAAGTATATAAAACTAGATTTAAAGCTACATTTTATTTTTTTATAAAAATGGATCTATAATTTAGAGTAATGAAGTCAAACAGTCAAGGGTTTGAACTGTATCACCTCATGTTCCTTATTTCCTCTAGTCTCATTTGCTCACTCAATTACTGGTATTTTGAAGAGTAGTAATTTCTCTCTTTTTGCCCTTTTTCTATAGTGCTGCTTAACTTTTAGTGGAAATATTATTTTTTATGGGATTTTTCAAATGACTTGCTTAGTTTCCCTTATGAGAGATTCTTTCTTATTCAGTAGCTTTTGGAAGGGGCCTCAGGATTGTGGTTTCAAAAGCTCCACAGAATGATTCTGGCTTGCACCAAAGTTAAGAACCATGGCACATGTTATTGATGACTGCCATTCTGACTGGTATGAGATGAAATTTTGATATGCACTTCCCTAATTTCTAGTGATGTGCAACATCACTATATGTTTTCATATATTTGTTGGCCATTTGTATTTCTTATTTTGAGAAGTGTCAGTTTAATGCATTTGCCTACTTATTTATTGGATTATTTGGTTTTTGGTGTTAAGTTTTTTTGAATTCTTTATTTATACTCTGAATATTAATTCTGTCAGAAGAATGGCTAGCAAAGATTTTCTCCTATCCTGTAGGTTCTCTCTTTACATTCCTAATAGTTTCCTTCACTGCCCAGAAGTTTTTTAATTTGATTACTTTTCATTTATTATCTCTTGGCATTGTTTCCTGAGGTTAAGTGGTTTTGTATTTCAGCTATTCTGAAATAATTATTACAATATTGTTCACTATAGTCACCAAATTGTCCAGTAGAACACCAGAATATATTTCTCCTATCTAACTGTAACTTTTTATCTCTTGACCAGTCTCTCTCCATCTTTCCTTCCCCTCTTCTGTCTTAAGCTTCTGGTAACCATTATTCAACTCTCTACTTCTATGGGATCAACTACATTCTTTATGGACTATTTCCTCCAATCCCAGAATCCACACATCTGACTCCTTGTAACCTGTTTAACAACAAAGACTTTGAAAAATATTTGAAACAGGAAATACTCAATGAACATTTGGTGGATAATAGAATAGACAATTGAATAAAAGAGCGTCTAAAAAGTTTATTTAGAATACTATTAAACTCTGCTTTTTACTGTATCATGGCCAACATAATTTCAAACATAATTTTAAAGTAATTTCAAATCATCATCAAATGGGAAAAAGCCAGAAGGCAAAAATAGAAAGTATTCAATTTCACACCATCAGTTTGCTGGTATGGACTTCTGGAAAACCTGAAATAACTTTTTGACTTAGAAACTGTGTTTTACAAAATTGACAGCAAGATTATTAAATAAACCAGTAAAATATGATTTCATATTATCATGTTTACTAAGTTGCAGATAGCCAGTTTCTTTGTGAAACCAAAAAAATGTCAAAGCCCTGCTGTTATGTCACAACCGCTGGCGCCAGTTCTCAAGATGTTTAATTTTAAAATGTACCCTCAGTAAACACAAGAAGTTGAGAAACTTGGCAGAAAGTTAAACTGCCTACAGATGCAGACAATCATTTTCTGAAAGCCTCTAGTAATTATTCTTTGGGTTCAACATGGCACAGTCCATCTTTGTTATTTTATGGATCTATAGGTTTCACATCTGATATCTTTCACACCTATCTGAAGGCTGCATTGAATCTTGTTAAAGGGGAAGATATAAATGTATTTTTCTGTACTTTTCAAAATCTTAATTGAGATGGTATATGTAAAAAGTATTTAATTTACTGTAAATATGTTTATTGTTTGAATGAAACACTTAATATAATTATCTTTTATATACTCTACAAAGGAATCTTTCATTTTGTTTGGAATTATCACAGACTATGCTTTGAAGTGTTTGAAAGCAGATAAATTATGAAAATTGGGAGAATTTATTTATTTACCAGACTTGTAATCTTATATAAATTACTTAATGTAGTGTTACCACAAGCATTAGTTAATATACATAAAAGGTACCTAACAGATTAACATGGAAGTTAATCATTTATAGAAAGAATTATTATAATGAGACTTAATTTGTAGACTAGCACATTGTCTTAGTTTATAGTTGGTGTCTCCTATCACTGTATGTATAAAAATCTTAGTATTCTATGGACAATGATGGAGTAAATTATGATATGTTTCAATACATTATTTTATATTTAAACATGTTATGTGCAAGATAATTCATTTGACTTTCTGTTGGACATAAATATAAAATTAGTAGTACTTAATTAGCAGTACTTAGTGTCATAGGGATTACAAACTTTAGTGAATAGACTAGATATTGGTTTTGGAAAGTAAATAATATATTATTGTAATCTATAATGCAAAGTTAAATATAGAAATACAACTAAGACAAATAAGATAATGGTACATGATTAAGGAGCACCTGTACAACCTTCTATTAATCAAATGATCTGTTCCACAGGTAAAGAGGTAGGTGAAATTAGAAATTTGAGTATGACTTTAAAACTACAAACACTCATCTTCACCCTATGATACTCCTAACTTCAATCCAAAACCTTATTAGAAAATCCTTGAAAAATTAGTAATGTTATGGAGGGGAGTAAGTAGTTTAAAATGCAATTGGAGGGAATGCTGATCATAATAAAGTTTAAAATCATACAGTAAACATGAAACATTCTTTTAGATAACATAGTTTAAATAAAATCCCATTTACTTAAACAACATGCCATCTAAGCTTTATATTTTCTATTATTTATATACTCAATGAACATTAAAATTATACATTATCAAAAGTTTTTCTCACATATATTTGTTGTATAATGGTATAATGATATTTTGGTTTTCTTAATTATTATTTCTTAGTTAAATATTTTAAACCACTAATTCTCCACTAATTCTTTGGACTACTGTGTCCAATTACTTGAAGAAAAAACATTAAATATGCTATATGTCTGGAGATATCACATTAGAATATTTGAGACAATCATCCATCACCTAAAAAGCATGTCACATGATTTTCAGCACACAAATTCCTTCAGGGTTAAACTCAGAAGCTCCTCTCCACCCATTAGCATATGGTACTCTGGTCCTAATTCTTTAACACTTTGTCTCCATATTGATAGACCAAATAAAGTGATGAGGCGGTGGGACATTTTAGTGGGTAGTTTATCATTAATAAACAGTTCTGTAATTCTCTCACTACTGAAGTTTGAATCATTAGCTGAATTTCTAGTTAGATAATATTGTTTTAAGTGTGTATAACAATTTTGTACTTTTCAGAAATTCTAATACTTGTGAATAGGAAAATAACACATGCTATACATTTGTTGTTAATACCCTAAGAAAATAAAGATTCTCAAAAAGGATGGTTTAGAAAGATATTCATTCTGTGTACCTTTTAATATGATATTTGTCAGTTAATCTTATAAAGCTTATTCAAAAAGTATCATTGACATCAGTGCAGTTTATGTGTTTATTTTAAAGCAAATACTATAATTATGTTCCAAATTAATGTTTGTTATTTTAAATACAGTCAGTATCAAAAAAAATAAAAGCTTTGTAAAAGATATTTGAAAATAATAAAGAATTTTAAAGCACTCTACATGTATAACTTAAAATAAACATGTCACCTAAAACTCTGAAATTGTTGTTGGATTCAGTTTATTTGAAATATAAAATAGTGTTTAAGAGTAGTAGACTGTTGATTCAAGAGAAATTATGTTCAGAATTTAACCCATCACCTCCTACCTCTTATTGTAAGCATTTCCTTCAACATCTGTTTGGATTTTCTTATTGGTAAATGCGATATGTACCATCATATGTGATGTTCATGATGATTAAATGTGATTATCTACATGTTCTTTCTGTGTGTATTTCTCTTTCAAGTGATTGTAATTATCTACCTGCCTATCTCTATTGAGGGTGGGCAGGTAGTACTGGGGATCTAACTCAGGAACTTTATCCCAGAACTATATTCCCAACCCTTTTTAATTTTTTTTTTTAATTTTGAAACAGGATATCACTAAGTTGTTTAGGGCCTCACTAAGTTTCTGAGGCTGACCTCAAACTTGTGATCCTTCTGTCCCAGCCTCTTGAGTTGCTGGGATTACAAATGTACACCACCATGTTCAATCTACCTGACTATCTCAAAGGAAAGATTGGAAAAGAGTTCTAGCCTCCTCCAATATCTGTTTGTCCTTTTTCTCATTGCAATGGAAATTCTAGCTTTTTGTTGTGAATACACAACCAAGGTAAAGATGACATTTCCAAAATTCTTTGCAAATATGTATGATCACATGACTGGCTTCTGAATAATAAATATAAATAAGATAATATGCAGTAACTTCTGGAAACCTTTGCAAAACATAGTTAATGCACAATTTTTTCTCCTTCATTATTTAGTGTTAACTCCATCCTATTAGCTGAACTATGGATATAATCTAGGATCTCATTCTAATATTTTCGAACTAAGTAATTGAATCTGTAGTCAAGCTAAATGGAAAAATCAAAAACCTGCAATCCTGAGAATTTGTAGAACATAATCAATTAATCCATGAAATTTTTATTTCTGAATTTTATATAAAGTAGAGAAAAATTTCTACTTTAAAAAGACTCTGCCATATTGAGTGTCTTTTATTACTGATAGACACATTGATATTACAAATCTTAAACTGACACAAGAATGCCTTTTGTAAAAGAACTAAACTAATAAAAAATGTCTTAATGAGAACTAAGACAATATCTCCCTTTGCACAACAGAAATGAGTATTAAGTTGAATGAAGTGGAAAGATACTAAAATAGTTTTGGATTTAGGATTACATTATTGTGATTTATTTTATGACATTGCCCATGTCATTTAGTAAGGATTATTTGCAAAATAATTATTTAAAAACTGAAAAATTATACAATCAAAAATATTTGGACTAGAAGTCACTGAAGTTGCTGAAACATCAAAGTGAACTGAGAATTAAGTAATGTTGTTTCATGGAGTTGTCTAACATTCACAGTCAAGTGAAATCAAGAAAATATTATGGAAATATTCATATTTTGACATTCTTGATAAATATTTTTGATTTTTTCTAAAAGTCAACAGCTTTCATCTCAAGTTTTCTGTGCATATGCAACCCATTTTCTACCACTGTGGTATAACCGTGCCGGTATGCATTGAAAATAAAGGTTAAAGACTAGAATGAAACACTTCACAATAACCAGTGATACAGGATTGATTTCATATTAATTTTTATTGCTTTTTATGACAAGTAACCACACAAATTAATGGCTTTAAACAATGCAAGCTCATTGTCATACAATTCTGGACATAAGGAACCAGACAGTTCTCATTGTGTTAAAATCAAGGTGTTGAATGGGCTGCATTTTTTTCCGGAAGTTCTAGTAGAGAATTTATCCCCTTGCCTTTCTAGTTTCTATGGGCCACATATACATATATATATATATATATATGTATTTTAAAGGTGTCGATAGACCTTTATTTCATTCATTTATCTATATATGGTGCTGAAAATTGAACCCAGTACCTCACACATGCTAGGCAAGTGCTCTGCCACTGAACCACAACCCAGCCCTGGGCCACCTATATTACTTGACTGGAGACTCCTTTCTATCTTCAAAGCTGACCATGAGGAGTTAAGTTCTTTAATGTGGCACTACACAGTTCTGCCTCTTCAACTTTTAAAGGCTTTTGTAATTTCATTCAATCCACCAAAATCATCTAAGAAAATCTCCCCAGTTCAAGTTCCTCAACTAATCACATTTGTGCAGCCTTATTGCCATGTAAAGTAGCATTTGTTAAGGTTTCTGTTTTTAGAACATAGACAGCTTCAGCAGGGGTAGTTATTCTACTTATCAAAGAAGCTTACTAAAGAGATTCATAAAACATTGCATCATTAGGTCTATATAGGTGTATTCTTTGATTCACTAGGCACATATAACTGTTCACTCAAGGACAATCAAGTTTCAGATAATTGTGTATTTTCACTGTTCATCTTGAGAGCTCTCTTTTTATTAGGGAAATATAGCTGTTTTTGTAAGTTTAACTAAAAAATGACTTTTCTAGAAAGGTGTTAAGCAGTGAGTGGCATCCATAGAGTTAAAGAAAGAACTTTCAGTGAAAGTGAGGTCCTTCTCTAGCAAAGAAGATCAATGACAGTCTCTGGAAATCTAAAATTACATTCTCCATCTAAAACATCAGTTACATTTAGTGTCTATTTTTATAGCATTGAATGAACACACAGAGATACATGTACACACACTCTTAAATATATTCATAATGACATATACAGTTATCTATACATATAAGTTTATTTGTGTATATTCATCTCATAGAATATCATTTCAGGACCATCATTTTAATTTCTGTGACTCAGATACTTACTAGAGGAACATTTGGATTTGTTATTATTGGTATAAACTTTTGAGTATATTTTAGGACAAATTACTCATTTATGACAAGGTTATTAGAATTACATAATATAAATATTATTAATGAAAAGGAATCTAGTTTTTATCATTTATAATACAATCATGACAGGACTGGGGCTGTAGCTCAGTGGCAGAGTGCTTGCCTATCACATGAGGCGCTGGGTTTGAACCTTAACAACACATAAATATAAACAAAACAAAGGCATTCTGGCCATCTATGACCACAAAAAAATTTTTAAATATTGTCATGACATACAGTTTGATAGCAGCTTAAGAGTTTTATCAAGTTTCTGTAACAATTTAAACAAGGAATCAGCTGGAATCAGTCACTATTCTCTTTCTAAGGATTCTAATATTAAAAAATATGATATGACTTCTTAAGTCTATGGGCTCAAACAATCACTTTTGTACGTATTTCACACAGATCATCAGTTTTTTGTCCTTGGATTCACTATCTGATTCTTTGCACTCATCTCTTCACCAAATTTTATAAACACTTCTAATTGTTTGTGTTACAATTCTTACCTTTGATTGTGTTTGTGATTTATTTTGACAGGAAGAGTAAATGGAATGAATACTTTCCACAGTGTTTATATGTCTTTACATATATTTCAAAATGTCTTTCTTAGTTCAAATAGAAGTTCATCCTGTCCTAAAAATTGTACATATACCCATATGTGACCTTTTGACCTTTTTTGATGAATACTTATGCAAACCTTTTATTAAAATTTTTGTTTTTTTAGCTATACATGACAGTAGAATGTATTTTGACATCTTATACATACATGGAGAATAATTTTCAAGACTTTAATCAAGAAAACCCACCAGTCTTAGCATTGAAACATTTTTTACATTGCCATTCTCTAACTCACACAGTTATTTTCCTAAACAATTCATGTACAGTGTTAAAAGAAAGAGCTATGTCTAGATATGTATATATTTGTAGGGTATTTTTTCCTTCCCTTTGCATGAAAAATATCACAAGGACACTTCAAGTGTTAAATAATAATTTTCCTGCATTTTCCATTTCTGTTTTGGAATTTGACATAAGTTTCCATGGTATTAGAATTGTTGAACCATCTTAATTTTTAGTTTCCTTGATATCGATTCAATATATAAAGACTTAGTCATTTAAAAAATATTAATTGTAATTGTAATACAGCATTAATTTTAACTCTTCACACATAATATATAACTATATATAGTCTAATGTAAAGGCCGTACTCTTGTGGTTTACATGCATGGATTTCATTTATCATGTTTTTATTTATTAAATGTAAATCACTTGTCACCTGCTGAACTACTCATTTTTTAACATATAATCTAAGAAGATTGAACTCTCTCCAGTATTTTAATTTGAAGAATGTTTATTAAAGTATAGTTTAGGTATAGAGAGAAAGAAAGAAATATCCTTCAAGAAAGAGAAGATACAAGAAAGGCAGGGAACGAAAAAGAGAAAGAGAAAGACTGAGAAAGAGAGAAAGAGAGCAGGAAAGACTTTCTTTTTGCTTAGATAACTTTAACCACTTTAATCATTTTTAAACCTTAATTATTTTTATAGGAAGCATTAAGCATGTTAGTTTTGTTATTAGTTGTCTTCTTTTCTCATTGCATATTTTTCATGACCAATATGTTTGAAGAGTTATCTGTAGAGAGCTCTTAGGATACAGTTTCTCTGGGACACATTACTTCAAAAGGAAGGAACTGTGTATGTTTGAACACACAAAATGAGCAGATGGGAAGTAAAGCAATATGAGAGAAGGGTTATGGGGATATTTTTGCTGTGTTGCAGGTGGGTGTGGATTATGATGTTGTGTGTAAGTTCATTTTGTGTTGGAACAGCAGAACACCATGCAGAGTAAACATTGAACAACAAAGGTTTATTTTGCTCATAGTTCTGGAAGCTGGTAAGTCCAAAAGCACAGTGCCATCATCTAGCTAGAACCTTCTTTCTGTTTCATAACAGAACAGAAAAGCAGAAAAATGATACTGGAGACAGAGAGTGAGCAAGTGCCAACTCCTCTAAAGTCAGTCTTCTCTTCCTTTTTAATAAAGCAACTAAACTCTCCTTGCACCTTTGTGACCTCATCTTACTCTAGTTATTTCCCAAATGCTGCCTCTCCAAAGAACAATTAATGTTTGAATTTAGGGATTAAATTACAGCAGATGAACTTTGGGGAACTTACTTCTGTTAATACTAAAAAATCTAAACATAGATTTCTTGTGACATAGCAGATGTTTTCTTTTTAAAACTTAGGAGGTTGTGTGCTTTCATGTGAAGCCACCAAACATGCAATATAAGGTTTGTTATCAGGAATGAGATTTTCAATTGTTACTCATTAAATTTTGGAATTGGTTGAATTAAATTACCAAGTATTCTGAAGATCATGTAATACCATGCTGTAAAGTTGTAATTATTGCAAAACACCTGGTTAAATTATCAGTCACTTGTATCTTGGAACCTGAACTGTAAGCCTACATAATCTGGAGCTCTAGATATGTGGTAGAAAATGTTAAGGTTCTAAATTTTATTGACCGTACCTAGGGATCTTCATTTAATTCAAGCAAGTGTTAGGGGGTACAATGATTCATACTAGCTCACCTGAATCAATAAAGATCAAGCATAACTTTGCTGTGAGAGCTCATTACCTTTTACAGGTAGCATTCCAGGACTAACTTACAAAGAATCATGGGATTTACTGAATAGTTAAAAATTTAATAATATGTTTTATCTTGAAAAAGGACTCTATATAGGAACTTCTACCATAAATCCAAATAAGAAATTGGAACTCAAAGTATTTTGAGGGTTAAAGAAAAAATTATCACCTAAAGATATTTCTGAGGTGCTTTGCCTTTTCTCTGAAAGGAGCAATAAATATACATTGTATTTTAAAGTATAAGTCAGTGGGATGTATCTTTGTGTCAGTATTTATAGGTGTTTAGATAGCTAGCTTGACTTTAAAGCTACTCAAGACAAAATGGAACCTATTGTATTGTGACCCAGAGAAAGGACAGGGTATAAATCCTTGTTTTCACATATATATGTATTTCACACACACACACATATGTAGAATGTATATTTTATATATACACACATATATACACAAAAATACTTACCTATACTTATATACACATATGTATGCAATCTGCACACACACACAAAGGTGATTTCTAATTTGAAATATTAAAATGATAAGAAGTTTATTTTATTTGTTATTATCACATAAAGTACCCAGAAAATAAAAATAGTAGTAGCTACCAAAGGTTTTTAAATGGGTTTTGTTAGTTAATTCCCCAAAACAGCAATCAGGTTGTGACTTTTTAAGTTTTTAGGAAGAAATGATCCTCATGAATGTACTAGTGGGTATTGAGATCCTTAAACACTTTACTCTGATTTAATATCCTGCTCTGTATGCCTCTCAGGTAGGCAGATAGGTTCATAATATATGAAGAGAGATTCTCCAAGAGGAAATACATGGAAGCAAGTCCCTGTTATTTTCACAGCTTCAGGCACATAAACATAAACTATTTTTCATGACTATCCTAGACCCCATTACAAACTCTAAAAAATGAGGTAAGAATGACTGGTTACTTTAATATCTTTTAAAAATGTTTGTTAGTTCATTATAGCTATACATAATAATGTTGTTCATTTTGACATAATCATACATGCAAGATATATAATTTGCTCTATTTCAGTCCCTAGTACTTCTTTTTCTTCCCTACTTCCTCTCACTGTTTCATTTCTTCTACTCTATTGGTCTTCCCTCTGCTTATTTATTATTTTTTGTTAGTACTCTATAGATATACATAAAGGTAGAATTCACTGTGGTATATTCATTTATGTACATAGCATAATTTATTCAATTTCTTTTTGTAATTTCTCCTTTTTCTTGTCATCTCCTTCCTATAACTTCATGAGAATGACACGGAGTTACCAAAATGATGATTCTAGTACTATAATAAAAGAAATGGAAAGCACTATTGGCAAAATGACCAAATATCTGCATCCAATACTTTCTTTACCTTGGCCATTTGTTACAAATATGACCCTATTATTAGTTGCAATAAATTCATTGGGATAAAATAACAGAAAATCTAACTAATAATAACTTAGACTATGGAGTGTGTATTCTTTTTTAATTACGTAAGAATTCTGAATATTAAAAAGATACTAGCTAATTCTCTGTAACCCTGAATGGCAATTTAGCACATATAATACTATCTCTTAGACTATTTAACACTACAAACTCAGCTGATACTGAGACAAATTTAAATATATATTAAATTATTATATATTATTATATTATAATATTATATATATTACATATTTATATATAAAACCTAAAGTTGGGTTTAAAAATTATAACTAAATGAAGATATTCTGTGATGTATTTTGGGATAAATTTGTGTTCATTAATGCACACCTAATTTCTCAATTTAGCTTACATTTTGTTCTGCTGAATACAACTTGTAGAATAACAATGAGTAAAGAAAATACAAATTTAAGTCTTTTTCGAGTATTGGCCTTCTTTCAAATAGTTATACTTCTTCTATAACTAATATCAGATATATTAACAGGATACAGTTTTTAAATTCTTTAGCTTCCTCACTGTTCAATTGATGCAGTAGAGCAATAAACAGTAAAAGAATAAAGGACATTCAGAGAAAAAAGGAAAACTAAGTAAGATGACTGAGGCTCAGTGGCAGAGCAATTGCCTTGCTCAGGCTAATTAACTAAAACTTTCTTTTCTTGAGTAATATACTTTAAAACATTTTTCAATTACTTAATGTGATTTTTCTTTTTAAAAAGTCTTTATAATTTTACTTAACTCTTTTGGGGAATAATTGTAGAATCATATGCAGTTCTAAATGTTGGAGAAGTATTATTTAAAAAATCTTCTCCCAACTTCATAAAACCTTTCTTGAGTAACACAAAGATACTCAAGAAAGAAAACTGTTTTACTATTGAATAAACATTCATGAGAATGTGATGTGTGTTCCAAGCAATCAGCTAAGAAACTATAAAGACAGAATTTCAGCTTTTTACATAGCTAAGAAAATATGACCCATTATATGCACGTTCTCAATAAGTAATCCTCAAGAAAGAGATTTTGATAGCACCATTGTCACACATAGTTCATCCTAAATTCACATGGTAGTTGGGGAGAACATCTGTACTAGCAAATCAGCTTCATCCAGAAAAGCAAAAAACTTCCTCATCTCTTTATGACAAGAGGTTATCTTTGCAACTTGGAGCAAGGATTTCACTCTAGCTACTTTAGAGTCAGTCTCCTAGACAATAATGTGTGTATTTCTAAATATATTACCAAATAAAATAGGAATTATTTGAGTTTTATCCACAATTTCAATTAGGTGTACTTCTTCTCTTTGTAACAACTCCCTAGAATTGAATAACACTGGCATATCTGATAGACATTTATGGAGCACAAAACAGTATTTGACAAATTTTTCTTTAAAAGTCAGCAAAATGTGAAGAGATAGAGTTTAGCAATATACGTTTGTCAGCCTCTTTTGAAAAATAAGGAAGAAAGATGCAGTCTGTAAAAATTAAAAGTTAAATAAAAATAATAATAATAAAAAAGATAAATACTTCCTACTTTCTTAATAATTTATTTTTAGATAAAATGTTTTATATGACATGCTTCAAATAACATTTTTAACTTTATAGGCTTTATTTACATGGGCATTTTTGAAAATTTGAAAATAGTACTCTCAAATTTATTTAACAATTTTTGAATATTACTAAGAAAAAACTTACCAAAATCTGAGACTCAATACTGTTAAGGCTATCCATGTCATCTGCTGATGACACCATGCTTAGTGTGTAGCCCATAAGGGTTTACCTGAAGGCATTCAATGAGTGGTCAACAGGTGACAGCTTATACATAGACTGGAGAACACAGAGCCATGACCTCTTTACAAAGGTAAGTTAAGAATTATGCACAATAGCCCTGATAAGGAATCAACCTACTTGTCCATCAATGAGTGAATGGATAAAGAACATTTATATACACAAGGGAATATTCTTCAGCCATAAATAAGAGGCAAATCTTGTTGTTTGTGACAATATGGGTTAATCTTCAGGACTGAAGCTAAGTAAAGTAACACAGCATACCAATTACTGTATGATCATGTATTTGTGGAATCTAAAAAAGACAAACTCAGAGTAGAACAGTGATTGTCAGTGTCTAGAACTGGGACAAGTGGGAAGATATTGGTCAAAATTCTCATTTTTAAGATAAATAAGTTCTGGGGATCTAATATACAGCATGATGACCATGATCAACGATACTATATTGTTTGCTCAAAATTTTCTGAGAGTGAATTTTAAAATACCTCACCCTCTCACACAATGATAAGTATAGGTGGTAATGGAAATGTTGTTTTGAAGTAATCAGTATACAGTATTTACATATATCAAGTCATCACATGGTACGCTTTGAATATATGACATTTTTGTTTGTCAAAATCACGTTTGAAAAAACACAAAATAATTCAGTTGGAAATCAGATCACTGAGAAGTAGAAATTGCATCAAAAATATGTGTTGGTTAAATGATGTCCACTAGTGAATAACTGGGTAAATGGAAAGAGAATCAGCTCAAGTTCACTCTGTATATGTACACTTTTCCATCTGGGAAGAAGAGGACAGGCAGCAAAGGCTCTCAAGGAGAAGAATCCCAGCCCCTAACAGTAATTCATCTTTGTGAGTTTTTCCAGTAGTAGAACATCTGATATATTCATGGTTAGGAAACTCAATGTTCAATGACTGAGGTAATTGTAATTTCAGGAAAAGAATATAATCGCTAGATAATACCTGAATTGTAGTAGGTTTTCTAAAGAGTAATTTAAGTAGGAGACTGTAAGTGAAAAAGGCAGTAAACAGAAAAACAGTAAAAAGAACAAAGGAATACTAGACAAATGAATGTCTCAAGGGCTTTGTTGTTGTTGTTGTTGTTCTTATGTTACTGAATCACATTTGTCATAGAAGTTTGGAGAAACCTGGAAAAATTTGCAGAAGAAAGATATCAAATCATTCATCATTATTCTACCTACTTTAACAATATGTTTCATAAGAACTTACTTTGCTTTTTAATTTAGAAGAGTGATTTCAAATGAAAGTTGAAGGTGTTTGTGTTACTTTTGTATAAGAGACCTCTGTCCAAAGTCTCATAAACATGAAAAAGAAAGCTGAATCCAGGCTGGAAAGAGAACAGATGGGGGGATATGAAGTCAGAAATGGAAAAGAAAAGGGACACATATAAGGAAACTTGTAAGGAAACTATATACACGCTAATTCATTAATGATCACTGGTATATGTGTACTGGGACCACATTTAATGTTCGATTACACATATTTATTATTGGTGATTTGCTTAATTTATCACACTGCTGTGAAAATGTACACCTGAGAAACAGATAATAGGATAGTATAATGCCATGAATATTAGTAATGGAGACTGATGGGATAAAATTGTCTTGGCTATAGTAGCCCTTCTCATGGTGATAGGATAAATAACCAAGAGCTGTTTTGAAAAATTTTCCAGAAGATTCCCCTTTCATTCATTGCAGCATAATATGGGAAAAAATACAGTCATTTATATGGCATTTAAAATATTTATTATCTCTGATAAATGTTCTTAGGCATTGAGGATATCATGAAGAATTTAATTTCCAGTTAAATATTTATTTTTTAAAAAACAGTATCAAGCGTATATGTATCTTCAAGAGAGCTGAATTTAATCACTTGTGATTCTGAACTAAATTTATAGATGTGGTATTTCCACAATCCTGGCAATAGCAAATATCTTAAAAATTATTATTATTCACAAGGTAGTTTCAATGACATTAATTGAAGGCATATTTTGTATAAGAATATGATTACATAGTAAGTATCATTGCCATATTTAAATATAAAATTATTTAGTAAAGAATTATATTATGAATGTTTGAAAGTTGAATAACAATATGTTATGGTGCCTCAACTTAAACAATATTTCTATCTTATTTTATTTATTTATTTATTTATTTATTTTTGGTACCAGATATTGAACCCAAGGGTGCTCAACTTCTGGACCACATCCTCAGTCCTTTTTATTTTTGTATTTTGAGACCAAGGTCTCACTAAGCCACTTAGGTCCTCACTAAATTGCTGAGGCTGGTTTTTTGAACTCACAATCCTCCTGGCTCAGCCTCCTGAATCACTGGGATTAGAGGCATGTGTCACTGCAACCCACAAAACAATATTTTTAATAAGTCCATCCCGACAATTCAAACTTTCTGAATATACAGACATACAAAGACAATTGTCCTGGAGTTTCCTCATTGTTAACTCAAGTACTAACAGCAACACTGACTGATTTAACTGTAAATTTTTCTGAACCAATTAGAAAAAAGAAAGAATACGAAAAGGAGAAATGAACTATTTGGATTTCCTGTGTTTCTTAACGGATGTGGGAAAAATATAGGGAGATGATTGGCACTGACATATTTTTCCATTACATTATTAATTATTTTAAAGTGTCACTTTGGTGCCAAAGAATGATCAAAAACCATGAATAAAATTATTTCTTTATATGCAGTGATCTTCCCCAAATATTATTAGTTGCCTTTTAAGTTTATCATGATAGTTGTTTAAGTTTATTAAAATGTATTAACATTTAATTAATAATTCACATTTTTTCCCACAAGAAACAATCTTTGTTTACATAGATAGTTGCATTTTACTTAACAAAGAATTATTTCAAATAAATAACGTGATTATTCATCCTTTACCTTAGCTAACTAAGTTTTGGTTTAAGATGTATCTTTTGAAGTACAGAGATATTAAAGTAGTATAATTATTTTCTGAAAACTTTAAAAAAATTTTTTGCAAATACTTTCTTGAGCTATTGCTCAAGAATTTTTATTACTAAAATTCATAAAAGTTTCAGACACATACTATTCAATATATATACTGTTTTAAATAAATGACTAATTTAAATGAAGTTTAAGTTTTTATTTCTATCCCTTCCTGCATAACAGAAGACATTGAAACTAATTTACCTGAATTTTATACACTGAAATCAAAGGAAAAATATCCACAATATATTATAATGTAAGAAACCTACATTTCTGCTATAACAGTGCACTCTACATATGAGTAAAGAGCAGTGATAAAGAAAATTTTCTCTTTGTGAATGTCAAAGTGTAAAGTAAAATTGCTCTAGAAGACTTCAAGTTGAGAACAGTACTTGGGTGAATTCTGAAACAGTAATACAAAATGTTCATATCAAATTATTAAAAAGTCATATTTTGAAAAATCTGAATAAGTTATCAAAAATTTCCTTTGCCATAAAAGAATTGATGAATGAAAATTACTTCTACATTTATCATTACCATTTTGAGAATTTCCAATTCCAAAGATTTAATAAATGCTGAACACATAGTGTTTCTCTATAATTGAGGAGACATTAAGATGTGTCCCAGATATTTTCTTATGCCAACGATCACAGATCATGCTAAATGTACTGGGTTATCCAAAAAAAAAAAAAAAAAGATGTCCATTTTGAAGAAAATGTGACTTTTGGCATTCCAAAAAATAATAGCATTTGTTATCTCATAATATTGAATCAAATACTTATGTCTTAATTGTTTTTCATAGTAATTGGACTTCTACATAGTAACTGGACTTTCTTATTAAGTGAACCAGAAAGATTTTATTTAAAAATAAATCCCTTGACAATAACCATTCCAATTGGAGTTAGATGAAATCTTAGGGTGGTTTTAATTTGCATTTCTCTAATTACTAGGGATGATGAGCACTTTTTCATGTATTTGTTGATCACCTGTATATCTTCTTCTGTGAAGTATCTGCCCATTTCCTTAGCCCATTTATTGATTGGGTTCTTTGTATTTTGAGTGTAAAGTTTTTTAAGTTCTTTATAAACTTTGGAGATGAGTGCTCTGTCAGAAGTACATGTGGAAAAGATTTTCTCCCACTCTGTAGGCTCTCATTTCACATTATTGAGCGTTTCCTATGCTGAGAAAAAAAACTTTTTAGTTTGAATCTATCCCATTTATTGATTCTTGCTTTTATTTCTTGTGCTATGGGGGTCTTGTTAAGGAAGTCTGGTCCTAAGCCAGCATGATGGAGATTTGGGCCTACTTTTTCTTCTATTTGGTGAAGGGTTTCAGGTCTAATTCCTAGATCCTTGATTCATTTTGAGTTGAGTTTTGTACAGGATGAGAGATAAGGGTTTAATTTCATTTTACTGCATATGAATTTCTAGTTTTGCCAGCACCATTTGTTGAACAGGCTATCACTTCTCCATTGTAAGTTTTTGGGACCTTTGTCTAGTATGAGATAACTGTACTGATGTGGGTATGTCTCTGTGTCTTCTATCCTGTACCATTGGTCTACCTGTCTATTTTGGTGCCAGTACCATGCCATTTTTGTTACTATTGCTCGATAGTAAAGTTTAAGGTTTGGTATTGTGATACCTCCTGCATCACTCTTCCTCCCCAGGATTGCTTTGTCTGTTCTGGGTCTTTTGTTCTTCCAGATGAATTTCATGATTGCTGTAATAATAAGTGCTGGGTTGGATGTGGGGAAAAAGGCACACTCATACATACATTGCTGGTGGAGTTGCATATTGGTGCATCACTCTGGAAAGCAGTATGGAGCTTCCTCAGAAAGCTTGAAATGGACCCACCATTTGACCCAGCTATCCCACTCCTCAGTTATACCCAAAGGACTTAAAATCAGCATACTACAGTGATGCAGCCACATCAATGTTCATAGCTGCTCAATTCACAATAACTAGATTGTGGAACCAACCTAGATGCCCTTCAGTTGACGAATGGATAAAGAAACTGTGGTATGCATACACAATGGAATATTATTGAGTCATAAATAAGAATAAAATTATGGCATTTGCTGGTAAATGAATGAAATTGGAAGATATCATGCTAAATGAAATAGGCCAAGCCCAAAAAGCCAAAGGACAAATGTTTTCTCTGTAAGTGCATGACAGTATATAGCAAGTGGGCATGATGGGGGGAAGAGAAGAATGAAGGAACTTTGGAAGGTGTAGAGGAAAATGGGGTGGAAGCGGGTGGAGGACAAAAGATAGTAGAATGAAAAAGACAGTATTACCCTATGTATATGAATGGTGTGAATCTACATTGTGTACAACCATAGAAATGAAAAGTTGTACCCCATTTGTGTACAATGAATCAAAATGCAGTCTGTAAAAATAAAAAAGAGTTTAATTAAAAATAAATAAATAAATAAAAATGGGAAAAAAAAAAAAAACAATAAACCCCTAGACGGTGACTGTAACCTGGCTATAATTCTGTCAGTGTTGCTTAGGTCAGCTCAAACAATGTTTAAATATGAGAGATGTTTAAGCTATGTCATTTTTAGGGCATATACAGATTGAAATTGCACTATGATTCCATTTCTTATCAATTGGATTTGGAAAAAATTCTAAAATTCACCAACATATACTAGAGAACCTGACTAATGCAATTTTAAATAGTACTTATGAATAATTTTTTTTTTATATTTTGAAGATAACTTTTCTAATATTAAAAAAAAAGTTGATGACAAGTTTAGATTCTTTAACTATGTACCTGTTAGCTCCAGCTAATGGAGCATTAGTGATTGTACTATAACCCAGTACCCAATTTGAGATTTAAGACTTGAAATTCCAGTTTGAATTTTGCTATGGCTGGTTAGTTTATAAGTAAAATAAGTTTAGATTCAACAACCAACCATAATAATGTTAAATGACAACATTTAAGATGCAATAGAATAAAAAGTATTTCTAATATTCAAAGTGTATGTATGTGTTTTACACAATTTATAAAATTGCTTACTGTTTCATCTTTTCTAAGCAAAGATTATTATAACTCAAATACAACAATAATCAGTATTTTATGAATTTGGACAAGATTATGCATGCTTCTTCATCAAGGATCTGTGCCCAAAAAGCAGGTACCAAGAAAAAAAATAGAAGGAGAACAAATTTAGTGAGGGTAACACAAATGAAAATATAAAAATGTATAGGAGTAAGCAGGAATAGCCTTCCCGAAACATGTACGTCTGGCATCTTTATAAGAAACTGGAAAGAACAATTGGGGAAGATGAACAGTTGAGCCTCAGACCGCAGTACAACTCTCAGTCTCAGTGTACTCCACAGACACAGGTGCTAAAGTTTGCCCAAAGAAGAATTAGATATTGGGTACAAAGTGTCAGTCATAGGCTAGGGGTACCTAAGAGAAGCATGTGTACATATAATAGAAAATCCCAAAGGCATTGTAGCTGGAACCTGTTCACTAAATATAGTACTCACAGCTTATTTTCAATTTCTTACTTACCAACCACTTACCAGCATGCTATGGTGGCTGCCCCTGGGTCACTGATTCATTAAAAAATAGGAACAGAAACAAAAAAAAAGATCGTCAAAAGTCACATTTCTCAGAAACTTCTGAAGAGGTTGCTTAAAAAATAAAGAAAATAAAAATTAAAAAGTAAAAAAAGAAATTATTTTATTTCCTTATAATATTATCACACAAAGCAAGAGTTTTTGATTTTTGTTTGTCTTTGATTTTAAAAAGCACTTTGAATAGACAAAGGATTCTATGGACATTCAAAATATATTTCTTTTTTGAAATATTATTTACAGAAAAATAATTCCAGAGGGATGATGTCCTTGTAAGAGGAAGAGAGACTGGTGTGTTCACACCATCATGTAAAGATATTAGAAGAAAAAAGGAAGAGAGTACTCTTCAAAAAATGAATTAGCTAACACCTTGATCTGTACTTCCCTGCTTCTAGAAAATGTGAGATAATAAATTTTTGTGATTTTAAATTGCCTTTAAGAGTTGTAAATACCTAAGATAATTAGAGATGTACAAAACTGCTATTAATGCTTTGGATACTTCCCTAGTGCTATGTACATTATATTTTAAGGGCAAGGCTAGCCAAATTAAAATATACATTGTCAAATTGAGCATGCAAGCTTAACTAGATATTTTCTTTTTCATGTCTAAAATGAGCTATTTTTAATACAAGGAAAAAGAAAAAAATACCATGCATGTTTAGTAGAAAGGGTAAAGAGTTAAAATATATGTAAAATGTTAGTTTAAAATTTTTACTTTTAGTGTAATATGTATATATGTATGACAATCAATATGATTGCCATATTCTTGTCCCACCAAAATTGTATCTATACTATTTATGACATGGTACAAATGTTATAGGAAAGAATATTAGATATCCTTAAGAGGTGAGCATACAAAAAGATACTTGCCCTTCTTTCTCACTCAAACACTTCATATGCTAATTTTATTTTTGAATCAGGAAGGACAAGGGAAGCTATTATCTTTTGCAATGCACCTGTGGTCTTAGAATGCAAGTCGTGTATGCCTCTGTCATGTATGTTGTTAATATGAAATTGATGCTTCCCAATCTAGTAACAAAATGGAGGCAGGGGGAAAAGATGGATACTTCATTAATAGCCATTTCCTGAAACATAGTCCAAGTTTTGTTTTTATTTGTTGGAAGATTAGAAAATAGCATAGACTACAAAATAATAGAACCCACATTTTTATCATGCATATTTGATTAGCCACTTTGTTTAAATAACAAAAAGTCCTGCTTGAAGGCAAATTATAGAGCTTAGAGATCACATCAACGGATTGGACTAATTACAGTGTGCTACTGGGAACTCAATATTTCCTAGAATAATAAAAATAAGGACAACAAAATGGAAAACATAAAAAAGATCAAAAGAAAGAGATAAAATCAGTACCCCAAATCATCATCACAAATCTGAATTGTTTTCCCAGAAAAATGCAATTTTCATTCAATTATATATCCAAATCTAAACAACCAAAGTCACCATAATAAGAAATGTTTCCCTTTAATGCCAACACATACGGTGACCAAGTCAAAACTAATTATTCTCATTATATTCTTCACTTACATTAATAAGAATTTCTTTGTCTGCTTTTGTGTTTATTTCTGGAGAATAATTTCAGATATATGAGTTTAATTTGGGTGTTTTTTCAAATGCTTTTAAACAGTGAATTATCTATGAATTAACTATCACTGAAATTAATACTTTGTAGAAGTCTAGTCCAAAATGAGTTATTTTTAATGCAAAAATATTAAATTAAAAAGTATTACATTAATTCCTCAGGAAAATATTTTACCCAAACTTTATTCATATTTCATAGTAAATAGTAAGTAATCCAATTTTCTTGATAATTGCTCCATTGCATATTAATCCCATTATAACTGGATTCATCAATTAGGGGGCACTTTTCTGAAGTTTCCTGTACTAGCCATGTGGCCTTGTTCATCTGATTTACTTTGCCTGGAATTTCTACCAGGTCACTGTTCCTATTTGTATCTCCCATGTCCAAACAGTACTTCATTTTTTCATTTCCTATGTCAACTCCTGTTGTTCCTGCTAGATTTCTTTCAAACCCATTTACTGAAAATATTTCACCATTTTATTACCTATCAGGTACTATTTCTTTTATCCTATCACTGAGTTATATACATTCTTCAATTTTATCATTACTTCACTCTTTTATTTGCTTTTCTTAGAAAATAAGAATTCACCCCAAGTATGCATAGTATATGCATATTTCTATTTCTAGTACTAAGCAAGTTAGTATTCAGAAATCCTAGGGTTTGGCATAATTTAGTCCCTGAGTAGAAGAAATTGAATACTTGAATATTTCATTAAATGGAAACCTCTACATGTCCTCAAAGTGATTATCACATATAACCAATATCAATGGCAGATAGTCATTAAGATGGCATTTTTCTCCAGCATTATATTAGTATTAAGAACACTATGTCATTGAAGATGAAAAAATTTTATTTCTATACACACATAATGGTCAATAACTATCCACAATGAAAATGTGCCTGGTCATTTTGGGGAATTCTGTCCAAACACAGTGGTTAAATGTATCATCACCGTATGATCAAAGGCATGTCCTTGATCTTGGGCAAGTTCCTCTCAAGTTATTCTTTGAATGATATCTAAATGGAGACAGTAGGAAGTACCATTTCTTATTTCATAATTAAGCTATCTCTGTGACACAGTTAAAGTACTCTACAAACCTATAACATTTTAAAGGACTCATTCAGTCACCCTTATACCAATCCAGAATTACATTTGGCTTTAATGTGATAACAAGATAATTTATATAGGACCAGTTCTATATGGGAAATATCCTGATGTTTCAAAGAATGTCTTTTCCAATATTTTTACTTTGTGAGTCATAAATTAACTACAGATTATTCAACTCAAGCAGAAACTTTAAGATATTCAAAATAGCAAAATTCCTTCTACTAAATTTGGATAACAGAGGTAAAATAGATCACCCTAAATATTTCATTATTTATACTAGAAAGGTGACACAGAAATTTAGAATTGATTTTAAAAAGATGGTTTTTTTAATAAAGTTTATTTTATGGCGAGATAGAAGTTATAGCAGTATGTTTTTGTTCTAATTATCACTTATCTATATATAGTATTTAACTACAAGAGATGGAACTATAGTATACAAAATTAGTATTGCCCCTTAAATTCAAATAAACAAGATATTTTAATGAAAGTAATGTCTATCATACTATTTCACACTGTGTGCCTGTAATTGACATTTTACATGAATTTTTTGTATAAACTGGAGACAGATACTTTGAAGTCAGTGTGTTTTATTCCCATTTTGTGGTTAAAATCATTTTGTAAAGGGTTATATATTATTTTTACTGTCACAAGTAGAAATATGAAATCTCTTTCTTCCCTCCATCTTTAATAGAATGATAGAGATAATATGATTTGTTGAACATTTTATAATTCAATGTGTATAAATACTAAAATTTATTTCCTTATGGAATTTTTTTCTAAAGATCAAAGCATTTTCAACTCTTACTTCTATAGTCTTTCTAACATCTTAGCACTTTCCTACAAGAGGAATATAGCATAGGTAACAGCATTTGAATTGGCACCTGAAATAGTATTGCAACTCTTTACAAAAAGAAAATTTTGAAGTATTTTCAGAGACTTGATATCACTTGTAAGAAAGTTTCTCCTCCCTATATTAATGCAAGAGCTTTCTGAAGTTTCAAACTAATTTAGTTGTTGAATTATAATTCAAATAGTATGAAATCAGGAGTGAATCACCTTTTCTTACTTCTCAGATATTTTGACATATTTTGGATGACCATTGGGAGTTCATGGGCTCCTCTAGAGATACTATTCTTTATGTATATGCTGACCTTGTAAAAGTTGATGCATTGTTTCAGATTATTCTTACTTAAACCAGGATTAATCAGATAATAAAGTACTTTTCCACTCCATCAGTCATTCTCTATTTGAGTTTTGTTTTATTTTCCTTACAGAATTTTTAATTCTCTGAAATCATTTCATTGTAATATTTTGTTTGTTATTTATATCTCCCCATAGGAATTCACTCTGCATAAGCATAAAGACCATTCTGTTCTTATTCAACACTGTATGTAGGGACATGGCTTAACATAACAGGCATTCAGGAATGCAATGTTAGGAAACTGTTACACAGCTAAATGTGTGCAGTGACTGAGACAGGACTATAATGGAAGATCATCAGCTGGCTTTTTAGATAGTTGATCAAGGACAGCAATTTTTATCATGTTGTACCAAGAGTCTGAGGATACTTCAAACCTCCTAAATTAGTCTTAATTATTTTTAATTTCTCTCATTTTGAAATTTGTATTCTAATTATTTCTGTTTGTTTTACTTCCTTTCCACTTTTCTTCATATTTCCTGAGTTCCTTAAAGGACTCAAGGCAACTACTTCTCCATACTCCAATACTGGCAAGGTTTGACTGTGATGTTCTATCACATGCTTCTAACAAGTACTCTATTATCCATTCATGAAATTGGGTGACAATGTATTTACTTGAGTCTAGACAGAGTTATTACCCAGTTTTGACTTATTGTTGTTTTCTCCAAGGAGTGTCTCAAAGTGCAATTTGATTTGAATGCAGAACAAGTAGCCGATATTAAGCAATCTTTAATTCTAATATGCCTAATGGATACATAAAACTCAACAACTGATTCATTTGAGTGAATGTTTATGGAGAAAGTATGAAACACTTAAAAGACACAATTTTTATGTTAGGCCATGTTTATATGATCTCCAAAGAATCCCACTTCAAAGAGTGAAAGAGATCTTTGTAAATAGAGGCAGGCAAGTCATTTCATTATTGGGCTATTACATCAACACATCAGGATTCCTTCTGAATGCAGACTGTTGATATACTTCTGTCTCTTTTCCAGCTGGCTGTTTGGGACATTCTACTGAATTTTTCAGTTTTTTATTATATCAACAATACAGTCTATTTATCATTTCACTTTTAAAAAAAAATCTTTCCTCTATTACATTCCTGAATGCCATAAATACAAATTCTCTCAATCATGTACTCCATGAATATTTTTGACTTTTCATTCAGGTCATTTAAAAACTATCTTTTTTCCATTAATTTCAATATTTTTCTCTAAAATTAAAAAAAAGATAATTTGGCCAATCTTGTAATTAAAATGTTTCTTTTTCTTTGCTGTTCACATATAACCCTTATCACAGACTACTATTTTGCACGTACTATTTATTTATATTATTGTAATTTTTTTTTTCTTACTAAAATCATGTATGTGTTTTCTAGAAGTTTATTAGAAATAGTAGGAGAAACACCACACACATATTTCTGTGTTGGAACAAAATGGCTACCCTTTCTCTGGGAACAGATACTATTATTTTATGATCCTGCCATGCCATAGTTATTCAATGTGTTTGTCCCATTTAACTTGCATAAAATCATCTACATCTACTTTATGTGTTTGTATAGGAATGTTTAGATACAAATGTGTAAATAAACATAGGAATTAAAGAGATCTTTTATGTCTACATAAAATGGCATTGTTATTCTCAGAAAATAGATCCAAGTTGGTAGAAATGCTTATTTTTTTGAAGGAGTAGGGACAATATTGAGTAGAGATGGCCAGTTTCTGTCATACTTGATCTTACTCTTCTATGAAGACCTGTCAATAATTCAGTTTCTGGAAATTTTTCTCAGTTTGGCCATGTGATTGGCCAGTAGTTTCAGTACCCACAATTATTATGACTCCATTTCTTTCTATGTCTCTATTTTTAGTGAAAGACTCAGGAGATGTTAACTATCCACCAGCTAAAGCTTTAAGTTTCATTTATTTTGTAGAATGGCTTCTATTGTCAATTCTAAAGAAGTTATACTGCAATTAACTGTTGATATAATACTGAACATATCTCAGCCTTATAGGTAAAATATTAACTTTCTTTATAGAATCATATTCTTTAAAATTTATATGTAAACTCATGAGTCAGCAAATGGCAATAAATGTAGTAGGTATGACAATAGTTACTGAAGAATAGGGAAGGAAATGATTTTGATGCTAGATAAGTAGAAAAGTAAAGTATTAATATAATTTTCAGTAATTTATATGATCATTTTATTCAATTCTATGAGGGATGTTCCTAATTTTGATTCATAATTTAGTTCAAAAACCTCAGAATACATAGATCACATAGAGTATATACATGGGATAATAAGTAAAGTTTGTTGCCTTTTAGCAAAAAACAATATTCTCAACCTATAAAGTATAGCTATGTTGCACAAATACACATATTTTATTTTAAAATAATACAACAATCAATAGTGATTTTCTTTTTCAATAGCATACTTGTCATCTGTTTCAATAAATCTTCTATCAATTACCCATTTTAACTTACTCATTTAGATAGTTCTTTAATATCTACTTTATCCTGATGTTGTGTTAGTTGTTGGATACATAGTAGTCAAACATAAATATCCTACCTTCACTGAGCTTGCATTCTTTAATTGAGCAATGATTGTAAATGCATAATTACATGTGTAGTTGCCCTTTCTGAATGTGAATATTACTAATGTGTAAAATGGAGTAGCTAATTAGGAATGATACTTTAAATTTTAGATATATTGTGAATATTCAATATCATTATAAAATTTATTCTTGAGGTTAAATCCCTCTATTTTGACCAACATATTTCTAAGAAGACAGGATATTTATGGCTGTATTAAATACTATCTTCTTATTCCATTTTAGAATTTCTTGTCTGCCACTCTTGAGCTTGCAACATATTTTCTGATTTATATCATTTTTCAGATAATCTCTGCTCAGACATTGATTATATCCATTGTAACAACTGAGTTTCTAACTATCTTCAAATTGTTTATATGTTAGATAATTTATTAATATCTTCACCCTTCTTTTAAAATAATTATGTATCTTTGTGCTTTTGAAGAGCAAGAAATTCATTGACTGACTTACTAAAAATTATTTTTTAAAAATCCTTTAAATATAATAAGTTTAAATTCTTGAATTTTTAACCTGAATAAAAAAGGACTAAAATATTTTTAAACCAGTTAATATATGTTATTTTGTTAAGATAGCAAGGAAATATGAATGGAACTGTTTAAAACAGATTACACTATCAAAATTTTTAACATGTGAACATTAAGACTAAAATATAAATAATATGGACTTTCAATAAAATTTCTGAGTATAACATGTATGTAAGTCTGATTTGAGGTTTGGAAGTTACACTGATAAACATATGCCAGATAAAAATTGGGAAAATATGTTGTGACAAAAGATCCAAATTTAAATCAACTCCATATGAATTTAATAATATTTTAAGGATCTGAATAAATACACTAAGCCCAAGTTTTAGTTAAAAAATGAAATGCTACAAACTCAATAGAGGGGTTGTTTTCCCAGTAAAAAATAATGAGAATTTATAACTACATTCAAAATTAAATCATTAGTTGATTAAGCCACACATTCTTTATTACATTCACATTATACATAATAAATTGAGTTTAATAATTTCTGTGGTGGATGCTGTTGGGAATGTCAAGGACCGTGTCTGTATGATCGAGGATCTTCAATATGAAAGGGGAAATAAAACAAGCTCAAAAACTAACATAAGCACAACATGTAGACAGAACTGTGATTCCCTTGACCTTGGGCATTCATAGCATCTCTTTCCTCATCTTTCCACACCTCCATGACACCAATTAGTGAACTGTCCAGTTAGAGAACTCATGAGTGCCTGTTTAATTTTTCCTTTTCTGGTTTTTTTTTTTGTGAGACCTTCCTATGAGCAAAGTGTACAAGCTCTCACTCTCTCCTGATAGATGAGTGAAACTTATGGGGCCAAGGTAGGCCTGTAATTATTCTACTGTACACTTGGCAGGAACAGGCACACTATTTTAATTCAGAGTTTGAAATCTGGAGGAGGGAAAGAGGAAAATTTCTCAGGGAACTAACTTGACATAGCAGATTGGGCAACTTGCTGAAAAATCGTATATTATGGTCTCAATCTGTCTTCTACGTCATTATCTCAATTAATATGATTTCAATGACCAGAAAATGCATATGATTAAGGTTCACCCTTAAAGCAGGGATGAATAAAGACAAACAAAGCTTGTCTTTCAAATGTTGAAAAAACAAATAGTCCATTGTATTTTTTTTTAGTCACATAATACATAATTCAATTTCCCTTTCTCATATTTCCCTTGCCTGTTTTAGGGACAGTTACATTGCCTTTATTGAATGAGTTGGGCAGTAATCTTTATTTTTCTATAAGAATTGTCTTTGAAATATGTTTCTGGAAAAGTTCCTGTAAGAAAAAAAAGTGATGAGTTTCCTGAGAATTAAGTGCTTTTGCTTGAAAAACCATTTGGTTTCGATGTTTTCTTTGGAAAAAAAAATGTTTTAACAACTGCTTCACCACTTTGATATATTAATTTATTGATTTATAGAAATATTTAGGCTGTTTCTGTTTGAGCCAAATTTAGCAAGTTTATTTTTAAGAAAAGTGTTAATTTCTACTTTATTGGTATTATTTTATAGTGATTTCATTTTTAGAATTTTCTCTTTATGTTTAGCTATCTCCAGATTAACTTTTTAAATGTTTCTGTCCCTTTCTGTATGTTAATCACATGCATCTTTCTTTTGTTATAGCTTTCTAAGAACAAATTTACCTATGTTGATCTTTTCTGTTATGTTTTGTTTCCTCAATCCACTGATTTCCTATTTTATTTTTATTATGACCTTCTTTACACATTCTACAGTTTTATTTTATTACATTTTATGTTTTTAAGTTAGACACATAAGTTTTTAACTCAATGTGTTTTTCAAATTACTCTTTTATAAACTACAAATGCTGCTATATTTCTTCCCAATTCATATACATGTACTTAAGAAAATTGTTTACTCAAATGATCTAAATAAAACTATAGTCAAATGTCTCACATACTGAATTTGTTCAATAACAAGACCAGCTAATATTTGTTCCTTGTCCTAAACAAGTTCTGCCTAAAGAGACAAGTGGTTAAGAAATTAACTCAATATATGGGATAAATGTTAGGGTCTAAATAAGGAAATGATAACAGTAAAGCAGGAAATGTATACAAATATTTCGTGGCTCAAAACAGGAAGTTTATAGGCATCCCAGATAAGTCAACATTTGAATAGGATATTATCCTCAAAAGATAATGTTTGCCAGATCAGAAAGTTGAGGAAAAAGAAAACCCCAGAGACAACTTATATTATGTATGTGCAATTGAAGAGTAGAAGATTGACAATATAGGTAATTCGGTGTGAATACTGAGTTAGGGTTAGCTTTTTCGCTGCTGTGACTGAAAGACCTGGCCAGAACAACTGTAGAGGAGGAAAAGTTTATTTAAGGGCTCATGGTTTCAGAGGTCTTAATCCGTAGAAGGCCTGATCCATTCCTTGGGTAAGGCAGAATATTGTGGCACAAGAGTGTGGCAGACACAAGTAGCTCAGAGGGTTATGAGAAAGCAGAGATCCATCCTTTCTCTAAATGCAAAATATATACCCGCAAGTCATGCCTCAATTCCCACCTACTCCAGCCACACCCTACCACTTCAATTACCACTCAGTTAACCCCTACTAAGGATTAATTCACTGATTAGGTTAAGTCTCTTACAACCCAATCATTTCTCCTCTGAACTTTCCTGCTTGTCTTACACATGAGCTTTTGGGGGACACCACATCTAAACCATAACAGAGTACAACATAAGTCAGACATATTTTCAATTGTTAAATAAAATAGTATATATTTATCATGTGCAACATGGTTTTTGAAATATGTATACATTGTGGAATGGTTAAATTGAGTTAATTAACATAAACATTATCTCATATACGTATCCTCATAGTGAGAACACTCAGAATCTTCTCTCATATCAATTTTCAAGTACATTGTTACCAGCTCTTCGTACCCATTCAATCTCACAGAGTTTTAGGGGTGTGGGATAAAGTCCTACAACCGTAACTCTGCAAATGATATCAGAAAGGCTAAAGAGGAAAAACATAGAACACAAGGACAACATCTGTAAATGAGTATATTGATCATAATATGTTTTATGTTTTCTTTGTGAGCAGCCTCCTCTGTTACTTGTTCCTGCAATCATCATATTCAGCCTCACCTAAGGCCTAAAGCAATAGAACCAGGTGACCATGGACTAAAACTTCTGAAATCATGAACCAAAATAAATTTTTCCTTCTTTTAAGTTGTTTTCTTCACCATTTTGTCAGGGCAATGGAAATCAGACCAACATACATGATATGAGAAGATAACAGGCTTACTATACTGTTTAACTCACTCCAACAATTGTATAAGGTCAACAAAGGCTCACCATAGTAGCCATTCTCCAAGAGGATCTCCAGTGTTCTCAGCTTCCTGGTATTTACTACTGTATGTGGTTCCCTCAGATGTGGAACAGGCTTAGTCTACGTAACCAAAAGAATATGGAATAAATGACTTCTAATATTAGGTTATAATAAAAAGTTACCACTTTCATTTTGGGCAAGCACATGTTCTTTCTCTTCATTGCATGGCTCCCCACAGGGACAACAAGCTGCTATTTTGTGCTTAGCTCTATGGAGGTTTCATGTGTCAAGAAACTGAAGTTTCTAACAGCCATTACTAAGCAACTGAGTGTTACCAGCTACTACAAGTGAGCTTCAAAGCAAATACTTGAACCTGTACCTTCAGATAAGGTGGTAGCCCTGCCCCAAAATTCGACTACAAACACAGAAAACAGTCTTTGCCAGAACCACCTAGTTAAGTTGTTCCTAACACTCAGAAACTTAAAATAAACATTTGTTGTTTCGAGATGCTAAATTTTAAGGTAATTTGTAATACAATAATAGCAACTAATTAAAGATTATTTATCAAGACCTGTCCCACACTAATGAATTATTAGAATTAAAACTCTCTGAATTTATCCTATAGAATGCTTGCATTTCATCTTGAGTTAAATATAATTAGATTGCTATGGTGAGGTGACATGACTTCTCTCTGGCCTTGAAATTTTTCTTCCTTATTTGTATTATCTTTGCCAAATGTGATCTCTTTATATGTACAACATCTTTTCCCTCTGTGTATTGTGACACTAGATAAAGTATTTTATACAACATAAAGTATTTTAGAGGTCACTTATTGTAAAGTGAGGTGAAAACATACCATTTATATAACACAAAAATGGAGCTTATTGCTTTGCTCTTGATAATCACACTGCAAATGATCTCTATTGGTTCCTATAACATTCATACAACCATTCTTTCTGCTTGGAAAAGTGGGAAACTTGACAGCATTAGTTTCTGAGTATAAAATAGTTTTGGTAATTAGAGTTTTATTCTACTCCTTGTTTGCTTTTTCTATTGCTAAACTGAGTTATAAAACATGAAAGTCTTGCTTGTAATGTATTATTCTTCCACCTCAAGAGTTCAAATACTGCACATTCAGCAGCAATGGTTATGGCTTCTTCATCTGTCTTCCTAATCACTATGTTGCACTGGTGGATTCCCATTTTCCAGCTGAGTATCTAGACATTGCACTAATGGGATCAGTGACAGGTTTTTCATTACAGCAATGCTTGGCAGAAGAAGAATTCCTAGCCACAAACCTATTTAGGTCATTTCTCAATGGTTCTGGAAGTCATTCCTGGAAGTTAAATCTAGAAATTGATATTTAATACCTGCTAATGCATTTGCCTACTTTCTGGTTAAAACTTTCCCTTCCTAAATCTCCATTTTACTATGTATTACAATGAGCTCAAACTTACTCACCTTCCTTTTCTCTACCTCCTGTTCAACTCACTCATCTCAGCTAAATACATTTCTTGTGTTGCTTATATATAATTCCTGGAGTCCTCCCTGATTCCTCCTTTTGTCTCATTCTCATGTATAACACAACATTGAAATCTATTTGCTCATATCATTCTGGAATTTATTCAGAATTCCACCATTCTACCATCTCTATCCTTACCACCTAGGTTAATACAAACCTCACCTCTTTCCTTAACCCTTCTTACTGGTTCCCTGATTCTAATCCTAATTAGAATTCTAATGCCTTCTTATAATCAGTCCTCCATCGGGTACATACAGTGATGTCAAAGTATCAGTTTTGTCTCAAAACCTTACATAAAATAACCACAGAATCAGCCAGACTTAACTCCCTTACCTCTTTATCATGCTTTACTTTTCTTCATAACACTTATTACTTTCTAATATAAGAGATATTTATTTAGCATTGAGCTACAGACTCTCTAACCAATTTTTTTTTTCTGCTCCCACCCACTAAAACATAAGCCAAATGAGATAAATAACATTTTCTGTGTATTTATCACTTTATCTCCATCATCTACGACAACAGCTGACACATAATAAGGTTCTCAATAAATATTTGTTGAACAAATGAATTGCAGCCATTCACTAAAATCTGCTGGATCCCCCACCAAGCATGAAGTACATGTTGTCTTACATCTCTACAATATCTTGACTGATCCAACTTTCTACTAACTCTCCTACTCATTGCTATCTTGTTCACTTGACCTCACTCCTTGACTTTGAACAAATGTATAATAGTCACCTTTGAGATTGTAGTTACTTCTCTATAAAACATTCATATACCTCCCTCACTTCTCAGTTTTTAAATATTTTTTGATGGAAGACATCTACTTAATATACTTTTTATCCTTAAGAAGCAATCACAGTAAATATGTTCAGATTTTCAATACTCATTTTAATTGGAAACATATGGAATAGTATATATTATTCCCATCATATGTAAGCATATGGAACTCCTCAGATAGGCTTACAATGGGTGTCTAGGGCAATACTTTCTGCAAAACCGTAGACAATATATCAAATGGATTTTTAGCTTTGTGAAATGCCAGAGGAAGAGCTGAGCCATTTGATAATTGCCAGAACCTTTCTCTGAAAGCTCACCAGGACCATGAGTCATTGTTTAGGTGACAAGATGTCAGGATATGACAAGACATTCCAGTTATATAACACGACAAGGAGCTTAACCCAGTTCTAATGCTGAAAAATACAAGGCAAAGTAAAAATAAAAATGAAATAGGTCTTTCTCAGTTTCTTTGATGAAAAGATATCAAAGGACTTTTTAAAGTACTTCTATTTTCAAAATGCACAAACTCAGAACCAGAGCCAAAGAGTAGGAGCCTTTATAAATGAAGACTCAAATGTTCCTTTAGTAGTTTATACAGCAATCTTAAAACAAGCTTGGCAAAAGAACACAGTTCTGTCAGAGTGCCATATAAACCATGAGGAAACTGTTTTTATTAAAAACAGAAGATTTCTTGTTGAATAAAAATTAAAATGCTTAGTAATATTGAATTTTTATAGATTCACTATTTCTTTGGTTTCATTTAAAACTGTATAACTAGGGGAGAGAAATATTTAATAGAATAGTTTTTCACATTCATAGAAGTATATAGATTCAAAATCATAATACTTTCAAACTATTAACCTTGTGAAATAATATGAATGAAGAGGGATAGGCTTATTACCGAAATCAACTGGATGATTTGCGAAAATAGGTAACAAATAAATTAACTCAAATTGCAAATAGGGATTAATTTCTGGTATCAACATTTGCCTTGTGAATTAGTAGAAATATGCAAAGCATGTTAAGTCATTATGCCATAGTAATTATGAATTAAAAGGTATTTTCTGACCATACAATAGCTACTTTCATTGTAGTTATCACAATTATCTAAATAAGTGATGGGACTGATATAGAAGTTTGTGATTAAAGTTGCAGTTCAATTATGCAATGTTTCTAAACTAAATTATTTTATTTGTAAAACTGACTTGCAATCAGAGAATCATTTAAAAATAAACAGTCAATATTTGTTGTAACAAAAATTGAAGGACACTGCTTTTACACACTTATTTTCTAACTTAGTCTCATAAACACATATATGGAACTAATTTATTTAGGCATAAGTAACACAAAATTGAGTTTTTCAATTCAAAATGCAGGGAACTAAGGTAATTCGATGACATGTAACTCAAATATAAGGTATGAAAGATTATTTTGGCACTTATTCTTGGCATGGATCTATATTCCTAGACAACACAGGTTCTCTGTGTTAGATTAAATTACAGTTACTTTCTGAGTATATTTCTGACATTACTCTTACTTCATAAAACTGCATTCAAGGATCAAGAACTAATGTTCTAGTGAAGGATAGATCTTTCACAGGCTCTTAGACATTTTCACAATTCTGCCCTGCACTTCTCAGTTAATGTATACACTTGTGCAGTGCATGTGAAGTCTAGGAAGAAAAATTCAGCCCGTTACAGTCTCTAAAAGCTCAATTAAGAAAAAATATTCATAAATAATTATCTAAAATTTATTTAATGCATCTATTGCTCTAAATTCCTAAAATCTATACTTGGATTCTACCCACTAAACAGAGAACCCCATGTCTATGAAATTTTTCTCAGGAATTTACCTTTGGGGTAATAAAATCCACATAATATTTTGAGGGATATCATTAAAAATGTCAATAAGAAAGTCCTTCCCTCCATTTTATTCTTAGATTTTATTTAAAGAACATCAATGAATCAATATGGTAGTAAATGTAAACTGCTAGACAATATAATGAAGGTATTATCATAGATAAGTAGTAATATAATGACTGAGATTAAATTTTTAAATTTTAAAGTCAATCAGATCCGAGTTTTAGTATAGCTCATTTACTACAAAGATGAGTGATGTTTGCAAATTGGTCTTAATTTTTGTTTCATCATCTTTACAAGAATATAATAAAACATCACATGTAAATAACTTATCACATTTCATTCTCTGAATAAAAATTCATTAAATGCTAAAATTATTATCATTATTATTATCATTATTAAAATCATTCTTAGTGAATCTATAGAGAAAGAGTACCTTTGGTTTTAATTAAGAAATGGTTATATCACACATGAATACTGATTGTTACATGATATTGTCTTATAAGTTTTCTAAGTGGTCTTATTTCTATTATTATTTTTACTGTTAAAATGATAGGTCACTAAACCTCTTGAAAATATTTTCAAACTTATGGTTCTTCTTTACTCTTTTTTGGATTTTTCCACTTTATTTTAATTAAATGTAGCCTATTTCTACTTGATAAAGCTCCTGTGTCATGAAAGAGCATGAAGAAAATTAGAATCCATGCTGTGTATCAGGTAAAAAGTGCTCAGTGTAGTATTTGGGACTTTAAAAGACTGTTGAAAAGAGCAGGAGTGTAGTGAGTTGAGCTTCCACTGAGGGTAATTGATTTGACACTGAAGATCACAAAATGAATCAATGCAGTATGTTTCTTCAGAGTTAGTTTGTATGCTTTTGAAGTTGTCAATATTCTCTAAGAAGTTGCTATCAACTTCTTAGATTGTGTTGGTAAAGCAAGTAGTTCTTAGGAAACTGGGGGACACACTGTTCATCTCTGCATACACTTAAAGCTGCAATTGCCTCTCAAGAACAATGAATTCTGTTTCACTTTTTAGTATGAAATTCCATGTGAGTACCTATTATTAGCAAAGTCTAATTAGAGACAAAATACAGGGAAGAAGATTCCAGGAAAGTCTTAAAAAGAAGTACTGATGCACACTGACAACAGATAAGGAAATGTGTCACCTTCAAAATTGTTGTATCTATTCATTCATTTTAAAATAACCTAGAGTATTTAGTACATGCTTGGCAAATACTCTGAATATGCCTTTTCTGATGTATGGAGTTTTGAGGAAGACTGTAATTGCCCTAGATGTCATAATCATTTTGGATGCTATGAATGAGAAGTTCAGAGTTTTGGATAAGAACTTTACAGATGTGAATATCCTAGATAAAGCAGTGGAGTTGAGCTTTTCTGATCATGGTGTTATTATACTAAGAACTGAGGGATAAGGAGCTGAAACACCATTTACTCTTTTTTCTGGAAGTTTGCATCCTTTATTTCATCATTTTCACAAAAATCCTTTGAAGTAGTTATAAGTATCTTCATCTGACAGCTAAGGATATTTGCCTTAAGTCATATAAGAGTAAAAAAGCAGAATGAGCATATGACTGAAAATTTTAGTGTCTTGGTGTTCCATGCTTTCCACCATTCTATACAGACTCTGATGTCATTTACAGTTATATTAATGAATGCATGTACTTTAAAAAAAATATGTAGACAATTAAAATTTTTGTTAAAAGTGTGCTAGGTATAAATCATAAAAACAAAAACAAAACATTGATTTATTTTAAGTGTAAATGCAGAAATATTTATGTAGAATATAGCAGAGTATAACTTTATGGTTTTATATAAAAATGGAGAAAAACAAAGAAATGAAAATAGAAGAGAAAGAAAATGAGACAGAGGTGTGACAGGAAGGAAGGAAGGGAGGGAAAATGGGAGAAAAATAACTTTTTCTGTTTTCTCAATACATTCAATAAAGGTGATCAATGACTACCATCAACTATTTTTATGCTAGGAGTTGGTTATTGAAATCTAAATGATCCATGATAGATGCTTGCAAAGCCTAAGAAGGAATGTAGACCAGTAGTCAACAATAGCAGGTGTTTTGTGCATGAATGTACTGATGCCACGTGATCACATTGTCTCCAGATTCCTCCCATCTCCCTTCTTTTTCTGGTATATACCATTTTATCCCCTGGTCAGTTAGTTACCATGTTTTGCAGCTTTCTATTGGCCTTTCAGTACCTTTCACTTCCATGCTAGAGCCAGTCCAATCAGAATCCTTATTATCCTCAACCCATTCAGAAGTCATTAATTGCTCTGGTTAAGTATTAAAAGATAAAATATATGAGAAATGTTTTGTGGATAAATTACAGCATGTTTTAAAGCATTCAACCTTCTTTGTTCATATATATCACAATAGTGGTAAACTATCAAGCAATGCAACTGAAGAATAGTATTTATGCACCTGGAAAATTGTAGCTCAGAAGTTCAATTTCCATCCCACTTGATCTCCATCAAAAAATTATTAACCCATGTCAGGCAGACACTATGAATTCTATAACTTTAATTTTAACTTTCTAATATACTAGTGTCTAGAAGCTTAATTTCTGGAAGTACTTAGCACTGCAAACATTATAAGTAAAAATAGATTAAATAAAATACAAATTCCTTGTGTTAGATAGCTTTGGGAGTGATAATAGGAAAGCACTGTAAAAATCAAGAAATTTGATAAATATAAGGTCAAATATTTAAGAATCTATTATACTGAAACAAGCTAAATAGAGATTTATTAGCACTCAGAGTCCAACCAAAACTAACAAACAAAAGCCCAAAAAACAGAGTCCCACCCAGATATTTTTAATGGAGGGAATTTACTGGAAGAATACAATCACAGCAGTGGCAAAGATAGTGAGAAGTAGAAATTTACAATAGTGTAAGGAGCTGTACCCACAGGACTACAGATTCAGAGAGGAGTGGCTGTTATCAGAACTCAGAAGCTAAACTGCCTGGTGGATTCTGGAGTTCAGTAGGCTTCTCAGAGAGGAAATGCAGTTGCTGCCAGAAAAGTGGGGAGGGAGATAGTGCCTTGGCTTCCCTTCACCTCTGTCCTCCAGTGTCCTGCCAGAGCCTCCCCATAGTGGAATTTAACTGAAAGCTAGTTCACAAGGGAACCAGGAAATACAGTTTCCAAAGGTCAGGCCTTAAAACACAGAATTGAGTGGGGGTGGGGGGGTGGGGGGGGTGGGGCTGGGTGGAAGGTTAAGATCTCAGAGCAAAAGCGACTGGCAAATATTCACTTTTAAAAAGGTTATTAGTTTCTTCTCATTTACCGAAGTCTTTGATGGCAATAAATTACTCTTTTTGTTAATGATACTATAAATAGAGGTAATACTTGGTTTTTAATTGTGTACTTTTTTAAAGAAAAAAAGTCTGTCAGGTCGATGAATTTATTTGCTATTAGTGACCACATACTCAAATGATACTGGATAGCAGTCCACACTTTTCACCTGCTTAACACTGAGAAATCTTCAGTTGAATTTAGAATAAAATGGACTGATAAAACCTTTATCTACTAAGACATACATGACACCTACCTGCTCTTATGAAATATCGTATCTTTTTACTTTCCCATCTGTTGCTGGATGCCTCTCTCTCAAACATTTTGAACTACTACTACATCATCGGTATTGAAACCTGCTGATCATTCTACCTGGTTTACTCTCTCCCCATACATGTTGTGGTTGGCTTAGCACTGACTCCACACCTGCAGAGTAGAGTCTATATTCCACCCTAGCAGTATTCTCATCATTTTTTCATCAGAGAAAATCTTTTTCTAAATAACACACCCTAATTCCTGATATTTTCTTCTTTAGTTATTTGTTTTGTCTATTTCTACAAGACTTGACAATGTCCCCCAAAGATTATCTATCTTACTGTCTGGTTTATCAATTACTAGTACCTAGAAAATACTTGATACTTAAGGACATTCTGTATGCATTTATTAAATTAATAGGTAAGTGAAATGAATTAATATCCTGTTGCTAGACTTTAAGCCCCTACTTTATTTCTCGTATTTGATTCAAATTTTCTTGCAACTTTAACAAGCTTGTTGCCTCCCCTAAGACAAAATAAGTTTTAAATTGATTCTATAACTCCCAGACCACGATCCAAACACATTTAACTTGTTCTCTAGTTATTCTTCCTATAGTCCATTAATCAGCTCTTCCTTTCTCCTTTTCTTCTGAAATGGGCATGATCAACACATTCTCCATATCTGTTCCACATTTTTCAAAATAATTCTATGGGCATTTGTTGTAAAATTGGTAATTTAAGTTCAGGAAGGAAAAAAAAAAACTGTGAACCTTATAAAAGTGTCTTAAACTTAGTAAGCTTTTCAAAACCATTTTTCTCCAAAAGAGGGGTATTTAGGTGTTTGTTCAACATCTATAAATTGGTGCTTGGTCTTCCCTTTGGACATTCATCTAGTTCTGTTAAATTTACTTCGCAAGGAATTTAAGATAAAGAATGTTAAAAGGAAAAACTTTAGACAAATTAAATTCACCAGGGTTTATTTGAGAAAAGAGTGATTTACAAATGGGCCAACACTCAGAACCAAAAAAGGTTCAGAGAACTTTGACTCAGCAGTATGAGCAAAAAGCTTCTTAGGCCTAACAGTGAAACAAAGTAGAGAAATCACATGGGTAGCTACAGCTTACTATCTGCTTTACTTGAGCATGGTGTGGTGTGGTGTTTACCTTATGTGGGTATGGGCATGATTTGATTAATAGGTTGCCTGTGATTGGTTGAAGTTTCACTCTTTGTAATTGGCTGAAAATAATCTATTTGTTACAATATACTCCTAAATTAGACTATTGTTTGTCTAAGTTGGGTTGCAACTTATTACATAGGAATTCAAAGTATGGCTACAGATTCAGGTTTGACCTTCTGATTGTTTAATAAAAAGAATGAATGTTAGGATAAAAGCATAACAAAATTAAAAACTTGACTTCTTTCCCCTAACATTGATTATCCATTAACCAATGCTCTAGTATGTTTTTCTTTTTTAGTTTTTATGTAAATACAGTAGTTTCATGATAGTCTAAGTTGATAAAAGATTTTCTGTTCACAAAGATAAAATGAGAAAATAAACATAGAATCATTGCGCTCCTAAGGAATATAAATCGATGAAAAATCAATTAGCTGAATATCTTTTCTCTACAGCTGATCACTGGGTGCTCAGTTGCATACTAAAAATATAAAATGAATGCTAAGCCTATTATTTTTTGATATGTACCTTTAACTTCTACTTGTTAGAAAAATATATCTCATGTGTATTGAGTAACTGTAGCTGGTTGTTTTCCTGCCTCTTTCCACTGTCTAGTCCCTAATGCTGTATTTGGGTCTCAATTCTCTTCCATTTTCATCTCTCTGAAACTTTCATTCTACTATCTTCATAATAACCTTGGCTCAGTTCCCATTCTTCCCTCAGTTCTGGCTTGTGTCTTGCTTGCCTCCTGGCTCTATGCCCTGTTCCCACCATCTCGCCCTTTCCAACTTCAGCTTCTTTAGCAATCCTCACTACACCCCATCCCACCTCTAGTTCCAAATTTACATTCTCTTCTGGCAGATATCCATACTTTCCTGCCCAATCCCAACTGTCTCATACATAGTGCCATTGAAATATCAGAAATTAATCTCTAATTCTTTCAACTCCACATAGATTAAATTTTCCAAGTTATTTTTATTACTGGAAAAATTCTTAGTATCAATTTAAATTCCAATGTACAGTTCATTGGACCACACACCCTATAACCTCAGACACTAAGTTCTAAATTTTCTCCTTCTTCTCATATTATTTCCCTCCAAAACGCTCCATTATTTTGTTGGCCTAGAAAATTTTAATTACATTCATCATCACACTCTGAATCTTCTCTGTTATAATGCCTTACCACAATCATAAATCAAAACTGACTACTTCCCAGCATATCTAGTCCAAATAGTAGCTTGTTTCTTTTTATTTCCAAGTCTCCAAATCCTAATGATACATTACCTTTTCCTACAAATTCCATTCTTCTTCCCATAGGCATTCTCTGGCACCTGGTAACTTCTTTCCTGTTATTCACATAATTTTATCATTTGCATGCTCCAAGAAAAATGTCACTCATATACTTTCTTTGACTTTACAGAAAGGTTATGATTTTCTTCTCTTGCTCACTCTTTTCTGTGGCTTTCACTCATATCCTCTGACTCAGAGGGCTCAGTTCCATACAGATCTTTAAATTATCACTCTAATGCTTATCAGCCACCAAACTTAAAAAAAAAATTATATGACTCTTGAAGGAAAAAATAAAACATAACTCTTTGTGTTAGGGAGTTCTCGATATGCAGAGTTCTCTAAAGTGTGGCAAATTTAGGCATCTATCTTGCCTGGGTAGGATGACCTGGAATGGAATTTCTTCAATAAAGAATAAGAATAGAAGTTCAGTGGATTAGACAAAGGGGAATGAAAGGAAGGGAGGAGGGATAGAAATAGGAAAGACAATAGAACAAATCAGGCATAACTGTCTTATTTTTATACATGAAAACACCAGCAGTGAAACTTCACATTTCATACAACCACAAGAATGGGATCCTAATTAGAATAAGTTAGACTCCATGTATGTACAATATGTCAAAATAAACTCTACTGTCATGTATGTCTAAAAAGAACAAAAACAACAAAAAAGAATAAATGGAAGATTCTCCTTGAGGACAGACCCTCCTTGAGGCAGAGGCATGTTTGGTCCTACATGGGTCACTGAATGTACTGTGCCATGTGGTACAGCAATGGAATGGACACATAGATCCCTTCCCTCTTCTGTAGAGCAACACTAAATTGATGACTTCTATTGAATTTCCAGAAGGCCCCAGTGGATCTTGCCCTCAGTTTCCTAAAGCAGTAACTTTCCCATTGAAGCATACTGTCTTGATTCTCCTCCCCTCTCTCATTTTTCCACTCCTTTCCTATAGCTTCTTGATTTCAACATAAACCATGTACACTCAAATGCTTGTCACAGGGTGTGTTTTGAACTCCAAGAGTAAGACTGCTTCCTTTTGTCATCCCCATTATATTGAGGCATAATTCTACACTGTCATTCAAGCCACTACTGAAAGGTTGGGTTAAAGTCAGAAAAAATATCAGGTGAAGTCAGAGAGTCATAATTGCACTAGTAAATAAATAAAAATGAAAAATTTAAAAATTATTTTCTCTTAGGGTTGTAATCCTATGTTGCATCTATATATGTTTATCACTCTAAATTGCTTAAATGCATTAATAATCCCATTTATAGCCACATTTGCATTCAGTAATCTTTTTTGTAAACAATTGTAAGTCCAGTTTTCTTATATTTCAATGAAGATTTAGTGCATATATGAATCTCATTAGTATTTATTTTCCTCAATAAATGATAATTGAGCACCTAATATGTCCCAGTCAACATTTTGAGGGCTTTATGAATATCATATATTTGATCCTGAGAACAACACTTTGAGATGGATATTATAATTATTCAAATTTCACAGCTATAATGAGGTAAAATAATGAATGGTATGCAAAGGATGACAGCAAAGGGCAGAGCCAGGTATCAATGCCTCCATCAGCCCCCGTCCATAATTCATATACACAACCATGTGCTGTATCAGTTATAAATTTTCAAATAAAATATGACTTAAGTTATACAAAATAAAAGTCATCTCCATAAAGTGATTTTAAAAGATGTGTTAAGTTCACAACAAGTAAGATTTCTTAGCGGTCAGGTATTTCTCATCAGTGTTTGTAGCATATCTGGTACTTACATCCTTAATTGGTATTCATAAGTAATTTCCTATCTCTCTCACTATATATATATGTATTTTAATTTCTTTCTTATTACTAATGATTTTTGGGTTTACAGGGAAGTATCACATTGACACAGTATAGCAATTATCTTTAAAATCTTGACTTGACAGCTCTGTAGCACCCTCGTCTAGACTTGTATCACATTATCTATCACCTGAATCTCATTCATTTTCAGCCCATCCCTTCCTGTAGTATCCACCCCTATTAAGTTACCTTGCCAGAAAAGTGTTGACTACTTCCATTCCTGCAGTGAAAGTCACACAGTAATAATTTTACACAAATCAATGATTCTTCTTAAAGGTTAATTCATCAGCAGATAATAAAAATGAAAAGACAGCAAAACATCAATAATAAAAATTCTCTAATATTGAAACCCCTCTAATATTCTATAATAAAACCCTGTAACATTCTATTATAATGAGAAAGGGAAACTATCCATACAATTAAATTTAGACATAGGTAGACAAATGGATAAATATATTGAGATAACTTACCATGGGTCAAATAATATGCTTTGCATTTATAGATGTTATTTTACTCTGTTTAATATCATCTCTTTGAGTTGGGCAGTACTACTTCCATCTCAAAGACAATAAAATTGAAAACTGTGAGTATCTGCCTCCTTCCATCGTACTGCATGGGAACGGACTAACTCATAGAAAACCTATGTATAATATATATATATATATAAAACTCAAATAGTTAACTCAATTTACACAATCACCTATGGAAAAGCAGTCTTACAAAAGCAAATAGTTTACTTATTTTCTCTCACTTTCATTCTAGTGATTTTCTAAAATTAATATCTCATCTCGTTATTTCAAATAGAAACAAAAATTCAATATGCATCATCCAATTATAGATTTATAAAATAATTCTAATTAATTAATATTTAATAGATGTTAAAGAAAATGACAAAAGTAAAAGGGACCCATTAAATTATATTAGCCATAAGAAATTAATTCTACTTAACAAGCAATAGAATTTTATTGTAACTGAATAAGATGAATTCTTAATGCTTATACTAATTTTAAACTCATTTTTGCAATATAAAATATTTTCAAAAGGTCTGGATATTTTTATTATCTCTTTTCTATAAGTCCATAATGTTATAGAGTGAATATACTTGAAAAATAACACATCCGGCCGTGTAAAGTCCACCCAAAGTTGAATTGGAATTCAGTATAACTGCTAAGTTATACAGGACAACATCTAATCACATATAAAATAAGTAAAAATGTAGTGTAGGGAGAAGGGTTATGTAAGGAGAAAAGCATCAAGTGTCACAACTATAGGATGACTACATGTAGATTTGTACTAAATGACAAAGATGTCAGAGTGAAACAGTGAAGTAGCACAAGCAGGCAGTCTAGTGGCTTTGCTAACAAAAAGAAAAACAGGCTGGGTGTAATTCTGTTAGTTCAGTAGTAAAGTAGGTGCTTGGCTGCACGGTGGGCATGCACACACACACAAAGATGAACAAAAGAAAGGAAAAACAAAGGCAAATATCATAGTCAAGTCAACTATTTTCATGTGATCTGAAACACACACAGTGCTGAGTCATATTTTGCTGAGATTTTGAAGCCATGGGGCATATTCCTTCTCAGGTTCTTCACTGAACAGCTTCCTAGATGTTGATGTGGCAACAGACGGATGACTTATGAGAGTTTGCACACAGAATATAGGCAGGTGATTCTATAGCCTACCTAGATGATTCAAAAACTGATTTGAATGAATGTAAATGAAAAGATTTAATTTTATATTATAGAAGTCTTCTATATATATCAAATTATAAAATATACATTGCATTAAAATAAACACAAATATATAAAGTGAAAATGTAACAGAGAAAAACTTAAATAAACCCTCTACCTTCACTTGCTCTAAGCTGAATTTAAAAAACACTAATATTGGAGATCACTGAGCTAAATCATATATTATTAGTTTCCCACTAACTTTGCTATAGATGTTTAATAGATGTTAAAGAAAATGACCTTGATTGAAGCCACCTAATGGGTTAGTACGGCTCTCTGGCAAGTCACTCTTTGTTCTCTTCCCTATTTTATATGTTAAACTGCATGTTAGCTATTCCTGGAGAGGGGAGAAAAAGAAAGAAAGAAGAGAGAAACTTTCTAATCGGTAATTTCTCTTCAGATTTGCAGAGCCCAGAACAGTTGGTGACTTTCAGATAACAGCAGCATGTGTGTCGGAAAATCAAGCCACCATGAAATTTATGACCACCTGGGTGCCCTGCCCACATGCTGAAGACTAAACCCTCTATCCCCAGCAAATCCCACAGAAGTTTTGCTTCTGTGACATCTAGCTAAGATTTTTTTTTCTTTTTTTCTTTTTTTTTTTTATTGTAAACAAATGGGATACATGTTGTTTCTCTGTTTGTACATAGAGTAAAGGCATACCATTTGTGTAATCATAAATTTACATAGGGTGATGTTGGTTGATTCATTCTGTTATTTTTCCCTTCCCCCCACCCCTCCCATCCCTCTTTTCCCTCTATACAGTCCTTCCTTACCCCATTCTTGCCCCCCTCCCTAACCGTCACTCTAACCCTAAAACTAACCCCTCCCACGCCCCATTATGTATCATCATCCACTTATCAGAGAGATCATTCTTCCTTTGGTTTTCTGAGATTGGCTTATCTCACTTAGCATGATATTCTCCAATTTCGTCCATTTGCCTGCAAATGCCATAATTTTATCATTCTTTATGGCTGCATAATATTCCATTGTATATATATGCCACAGTTTCTTTATCCATTCATCAAATAAAGGGCATCTAGGTTGGTTCCACAATCTGGCTATGGTGAATTGAGCAGCTATGAACATTGATGTGGCTGTATCTCTGTAGTATGCTGATTTTAAGTCCTTTGGGTATAGGCCAAGGAGTGGGATAGCTGGGTCAAATGGTGGTTCCATTCCAAGTTTTCTAAGGAATCTCCATACTGCCTTCCAGAGTGGCTGCACTAATTTGCAACCCCACCAGCAATGTATGAGTGTACCTTTTTCCCCACATCCTCGCCAACACCTGTTGTTGATTGTGTTCTTGATAATCGCCATTCTGATTGGGGTGAGATGGAATCTTAGGGTGGTTTTGATTTGCATTTCTTTTATTACTAGAGATGTTGAACATTTTTCCATATGTTTGTTGATTGCTTGTAGGTCTTCTTCTGTGAAGTGTCTGTTCATTTCCTTAGACCATTTGTCGATTGGGTTATTTGTAGTCTTGGTGTTGAGTTTTTTGAGTTCTTTATAGATTCTAGAGATTAGTGCTCTATCTGAAGTATGATTGGCAAAGATTTTCTCCCACTCTGTAGGCTCTTTCTTCGCATTGCTGATAGTTTCCTTTGCTGAGAGAAAGCTTTTTAGTTTGAATCTATCCCAGTTGTTGATTCTTGCTTTTATTTCTTGTGCTATGGGAGTCCTGTTGAGAAAGTCTGGTCCTAAGCCGACATGTTGAAGATCTGGACCTACTTTTTCTTCTATAAGATGCAGGGTCTCTGATCTGATTCCGAGGTCCTTAATCCATTTTGAGTTTAGTTTTGTGCATAGTGAGAGATATGGGTTTAGTTTCATTTTGTTGCATATGGATTTCCAATTTTCCCAGCACCATTTGTTGAAGAGGCTATCTTTTCTCCATTGCATATTTTTGGCCCCTTTGTCTAGTATGAGGAAATTATATTTATTTGGGTTTGTGTCTGTGTCCTCTATTCTGTACCATTGATCTACCTGTCTATTTTGGTACCAATACCATGCTGTTTTTGTTACTATTGCTTTGTAGTACAGTTGAAGTTCTGGTATTGCAATACCCCCTGTTTCATTTTTCCTGCGAAGGATTGCTTTAGCAATTCTGGGTTTCTTATTCTTCCAGATGAATTTCATGATTGCTTGTTCTACTTCTGTAAGGTACATCGTTGGGATTTTAATTGGAATTGCATTGAATCTGTATAGCACTTTTGGTAATATGGCCATTTTGACAATATTAATTCTGCCTCTCCAGGAACATGGGAGATCTTTCCATCTTCTAAGGTGTTCTTTAATTTCTTTCTTTAGTGTTCTGTAGTTCTCATTGTAGAGGTCTTTCACCTCTTTTGTGAGATTGATTCCCAAGTATTTTATTTTTTTCGAGGCTATTGTGAATGGGGTAGTTTTCCTAATTTCTCTTTCTGAAGATTCATCACTTATGTATAAAAATGCATTGGATTTATGAGCAATGATCTTGTATCCTGCTACTTTACTGAATTCACTTATGAGTTCTAAGAGTTTTCTGGTGGAATTTCCTGGTTCCTCTAAGTATATAATCATATCATCAGCAACTAGGTATAGTTTGAGTTCTTCTTTTCCAATTCGTATCCCTTTAATTTCTTTGGTCTGTCTAATTGCTCTGGCTAGAGTTTCAAGGACGATATTGAATAGGAGTGGTGAGAGAGGGCATTCCTGCCTTGTTCCAGATTTTAGGGGGAATGCTTTCAGTTTTTCACCATTGAGAATGATATTAACCATGGGCTTAGTGTAGATGGCCTTTACAATGTTAAGGAACGTTCCACTATCCCTATTTTTTCTAGTGTTTTGAGCATGAAGGGGTGCTGTAGTTTATCAAATGCTTTTTCTGCATCTATTGAAATAATCATGTGGTTCTTGACTTTAAGTCTGTTGATATGGTGAATTACATTTATTGATTTCCTGATGTTGAACCAACCTTGCATCCCTGGGATGAAACCCACTTGATCACGGTGCACTATCTTTTTAATATGTTTTTGTATGCGATTTCCTAAAATTTTGTTGAGAATTTTTGCGTCGATGTTCATTAAGTATATTGGTCTGAAATTTTCTTTCCTGGATGTGTCTCTGTCTGGTTTAGGTATCAGGGTGATATTGGCTTCGTAGAATGAGTTTGGGAGGGATCCCTCCTCTTCTATTTCATGGAATACTTTGAAGAGTATTGGAATGAGCTCTTCTTTAAAGGTTTTGTAGAACTCAGCTGAGAACCCATCAGGTCCTGGACTTTTCTTTGTTGGTAGGCTTTTGATGACTTCTTCTATTTCATTACTTGAAATTGGTCTATTTAAATTGTGTATGTCCTCCTCGTTTAGTTTAGGCAATTCATAGGTCTCTAGAAACTTGTTGATATCTTCGAAATTTTCTATTTTGTTGGAGTATAGATTTTCAAAATAGCTTCTAATTATGTTTTGTATTTCAATCGTGTCTGTTGTGATATTTCCTTGTTCATTCCAAATTTTGGTGATTTGGGTTTTCTCTTGTCTTCTCTTTGTTAGTGTGGCTAAAGGTTTATCAATTTTGTTTATTTTTTCGAAGAACCAACTATTTATTTTGTCAATTTTTGTATTGTTTCTTTTGTTTCAATTTCGTTGATTTCAGCTCTGAGTTTAACTATTTCCTGTCTTCTACTACTTTTGGTGTTGGTCTGTTCTTCTTTTTCTAGGGCTTTGAGCTGTAGTGTTAGGTTGTTTATTTTTTGAGTTTTACTTCTTTTATTGAATGTGCTCCATGAAATAAATTTTCCTCTAAGTACTGCTTTCATAGTGTCCCAGAGATTTTGATATGATGTTTCTTTGTTCTCATTTACCTCTAAGAATTTTTTAAATTTCCTTCCTAATATCTTCTGTTATCCATTCATCATATAATAGCATATTGTTTAATCTCCAGGTGTTGGAGTAATTTCTGTTTTTTACTCTTTCATTTATTTCTAGTTTCAATCCATTATGATCTGATAAAATACAAGGACGTGTCTCTATCTTCTTGTATTTGCTAACATTAGCTTTGTGGCATAATATATGGTCTATTTTAGAGAAGGATCCATGTGCTGCTGAGAAGAAAGTGTATTCACTCTTCGTTGGATGGTATATTCCATAAATGTCTGTTAAGTCTAAATTATTGATTGTGTTATTGAGATCTATGGTTTCTTTGTTCAATTTTTGTTTGGAAGATCTGTCCAGTGGTGAGAGAGGCGTGTTAAAATCACCTAGTATTATTGTATTGTGGTCTATTTGGTTTCTGAGATTGAGAAGGATTTGTTTGACATACATGGGTGAGCCACTGTTTGGGGCATAGATATTTATGATTGTTATGTCTTGCTGATTTATGGTTCCCTTAAGCAGTATGAAATGTCCTTCTTTATCCCTTTTGATTAACTTTGACTTGAAGTCCACTTTATCTGAAATGAGGATGGATACCCCAGCTTTTTTGCTGGGTCCATGTGCATGGTAAGTTTTTTCCCATCCTTTCACCTTTAGTCTTTGGGTATCTCCTTCTAAGAGATGAGTCTCTTGCAGGCAACATATTGTTGGATCTTTCTTTTTTATCCAATCTGCCAGTCTATGTCTTTTGATTGATGAATTCAGGCCATTAATATTCAGGGTTATTATTGAGATATGATTTGTATTCCTGGTCATTTGACTCATTTTATTCATTTATTTGTTTATTTTTGACACAACTTGGTTCCTCTTTATTTGAGAGTTCCTTTAGGATATCTCCTCCCTTTGCTGATTTGCTTCTTTGTTTTTCATCTCTTCTTCATGGAATATTTTGCTGAGAATGTTCTGCAATGCTGGCTTTATTTTTGTATATTCTTTTAGCTTTTGTTTATCATGGAAGGATTTTATTTCATCGACAAATCTGAAGGTAAGTTTTGCTGGGTATAAGATTCTTGGTTGGCATCCATTTTCTTTTAGGGCTTGAAAAATGTTATTCCAGGCCCTTCTACCTTTTAAGGTCTGGATTGAAAAATCTGCTCATATCCGTATTGGTTTCCCCCTGAATGTAATTTGGTTCTTTTCTCTCACAGCCTTTAAGATTCTGTCTTTATTTGTATGTTAGGTATTTTCATTATAATATGCCTTGGTGTGGGTCTGTTGTAATTTTGTGTATTTTGGAGTCCTATAAGCCTCTTGAACTTGATTTTCCATTTCATTCTTCAGATTTGGGAAATTTTCTGAAATTATCTCATTGAATAGGTTGTTCATTCCTTTGGTTTGTTTCTCTAAGCCTTCCTCAATCCCAATAATTCTCAAATTTGGCCTTTTCATGATATCCCATAGTTCTTGGAGATTCTGTTCATGATTTCTTACCATCTTCTCTGTTTGTTCGACTTTGTTTTTGAGGTTAAATATTTTGTCTTCCATATCTGAGGTTCTGTCTTCCAGGTGTTCTATCCTATTGGTTGTGCTTTCTATGGAGTTCTTAATTTGGTTTATTGTTTCCTTCATTTCAAGGATTTCTGTTTGGTTTTTTTTTAATATCTCTAACTCTTTATTGAAATGGTGTTTTTCTTCCTGTATTTTCTCTTTTAACTGTCGATGGGTGCGTTCATTCAATGCCTGCATTTGCTCTTTCATTTCATCGTTTGCTTCCCTTATCATGTTGATTATGTACATTCTGAACTCCCTTTCTGACATTTCTTCTGCCATGCTGTCATTGGATTTTATTGATGTAACATCCAGATTTGTTTGAGGCATTTTCTTCCCTTGTTTTCTCATGTCGTTCAGGTATCAGTGGACTGCAGAGATGTTGCAGATTTCCTCTATTGACTTATAATGTCCCTGAAGATTGCTAGTGTATCCCCTCTTATCCTTCAGTAGCCTGAAGTCTTAGAGGAAGTTGATACTATGGTGTTCCCCTAGGAAGCTGCCTCTCTAGGGGTGGTGGTCTTCAGGTGGGGTATATTCCCTGCTAGTGGGCAGAGGTGCCTCTACTTGTTGACCAATGGTCATCCAAAGGGGAACTAGACTGCGGGCTGAGGCAAGGCCTGTTTGGGCCTGTGTCTCTGGTTTTACCGTCCTTGTGGGAAAACCTCACCCGGTGGGGAAGACTCACCCGGTGTGGAGGTCTCGCTGGTCAGTTCCCCTCCTAGACGTTCCCCTCAGTTCACAACTACCGCCTGGGTAGGGTAGCCTTCCCAGGCAACGTTCCCAGGGGCCTGGACCTACCTCCTGGGCCTGGGAGCCCTGCCCTTCGCAGACAAGTCTCCTTAGGTAGCCTCTCCTCAGGGAAGCTGCCCGCAGTCCTGGAACCTTCGCTCCACCCCTCAACTTGTCTCTGTGTAGCTCTTTCAAGAAAAGGTGCCTAGGTCCCCAGATCGGACCGTGCTTTGCACCTAATCGCCTGGCTATGCGACCCCTCCTCTGAGCAGTCACTTGGAGCCTCGTACATATGCTCCAAGCCCCAGTGACCCGTCGCTCGTCTCTTCCTCCAGGCAGCCACCCGGTGTTCTGTGTGGGTGCTTGGAGACCAAGCAACTCACTGGGCACCTCCACCTCCTCAGGACAGCCCCCTCCCCGTTGTTCAGGCAGTTGCTGAGTCCAAATAGCTCGCCGCCAAACTCTTTCTCTGGCAGCCACCGGAGCCCTGGCAGATTGCTCCCAAAAACCAAGCGGTGTGCTGCTCGGCCTCCTCTGCAAAGTTCCCCGCTTTCCGAGTTCACTGCTCCAGCAGGGGGAGGGGTGTCTTGCTGCCTGGGCAGGGCAGCCTTCGCAGGCAACGTTCCCAGGGGCCCGGACCTACCTCCTGGGCCTGGGAGCCTCACCCTTCGCAGATGAGTCTCCTTAGGTTGCCCCTCCTTAGAGAAGCTGCGCGCAGTCCTAGAAACTTCCCTCCGCTGTTTTTTCGCTCCGCTTCACTGTCCGTGTTTACCGCTCCAGCGGGGGGAGGGGCGTCTCGCCGAGCCACTCTACTTCACAAAGTTCCCTGCGTTCCGGGGCTACCGCCCCATTTGGGACACCTCCCCAATGGGAGAAACTCACCCAGCGGCTTTGGGTTGGTACCAAGTCACTCACTATCTCCTCTTTTGAATCTTGAGTCCTGGAGCAACATGAAATGCAGCCGCCCTCTAGTCCGCCATCTTGAAAACCTCCATAGAACTTTTAGAATCGTGATTATTTTCACTCATTTAACAAAGCATTGTCCTTCCTTGGTCTTCTTTAGTTGGAGCTGATCACCCCGGCCAAATCCTCCCTCTTCGATTTTTTTTTTCTTTTAATCACAAAAGTCTCTATATGTGCTAGTGTACTTATCACCATTGTGATAAAAACCTGAGATAATCAACTTATGAGGAGAAAAGTTCTTTGGCTCATGGTTTCAGAGGTTTGTGTCTATGATCACACAGACCCAGGTGCTTTTAGGTTTATGGTGAGGTAGCATATTAGGGCAGAAGCTTGTGGTGTAGAAAAGTTGTTCATTTCGTGGAGACCAGAAAGGCAAAGGAGAGAGCTCCATTATATAACAAAGCCCTCTCTTGAAACCCAACAGGCTACAAATTGTAAATGGCTTAATACACTGATGAGGTCAAAGCCCTGGCAATTTTAAATAAGGTCACACCAGTTTTACAAACTTACTCCTTATTTTGTGTTATTTCTAAAATGTTCTCATATCTTCTATTATTCATTCTCAATAATATTTCAGGACCTAGGTCAGTGCCATCACTGGTTGGTGGTAGTCGCAGAGCAAGCTGGCAGCTGAGCCAGGCCGCCTACATTGCGGAGGTAAGCGGCAGGCAGATAACCCGCCCGGCCAGCAGGTCAAGGACAGACGTCATAACTGAGCAATCCCACTTGACCCCTGCACCTAAGTCGGTGCCATCACTGGTTGGACGTAGTCGCAGAGTGAGCTGAAGGACGAGTCAGGCCACTTGCATGGCAGAGTTAGCAGGTGGGCACCCACCTGCCTGACTTGAGGAACTGGGTGGTAGGTAGCCAACCTGCCCAACCACCAGGTCAAATACAGAAGCCACCACTAAACAACCTGGCCCAACCACCACATGGAGGTTTGTTGCCATCACAGAGTTAGCCAGAGGTTTCTTTATAGGCTGGTTTAGGCATTATGAATTACTCCTGAGAGTGTGCCATCATCATTGGAAGGGCAACTCCCTTCCTGAGACACCTAAAGGAGGCTAGAAGATCTTTGACGAGACCCAGGAGCCAAGAAGAGGAGGTATTGAGAGACTCGGGACCAACTCAGAGCCACGAGGGAATATACCCCACCTGAAGGCCACCACCCCTAGAAGGCCAGCATCCTAGTAGAGCACCACATTATCAAGTTACTCCAAGACCTCAGGCTGCTGAAGGCTAAGGGGTGAGTTATTGGAAATGTACAGAGACAATATAAGTCAATAGAGGAAATCTCCAATATCCCAGAGTTTCACTACTAGAGGGGTAGATACCTGAACAATATGAGAAAACAATGGAATAAAATGTCCAAAACAAACCGAGATGGTATAGCAATAATATCCAATGACAGCAAGGCAGAAGAAATGTCAGAAAGGGAGTTAAGAATGCACATAATCAAAATGATCAGGGAAGCAAACAAGGAGATGAAAGAGCAAATGCAGGCATTGAAGGAGGAGATGAAAGGGCAAATGCAGGCATTGAATGATCGCACCAATCGACAGTTAAAAGAGCAAATACAGAAAGCAAAAGATCATTTCAATAAAGAGTTAGAGATATTAAAAAAAAAACAAACAGAAGTCTTTGAAATGAAGGAAACAATAAACCAAGTTAAAAACTCCATAGAAAGCATAATCAATAGGATAGAACACCTGGAAGACAGAACCTCAGATATTGAAGAAAAAATATTTAACCTTGAAAACAAAGTTGAACAAACAGAGAAGATGGTAAAAAATCATAAACAGAATCTACAAGAATTATGGGATATCATGAAAAGGCCAAATTTAAGAATTATCGGGATTAAGGAAATATAGAGAAACAAACCAAAGGAATGAACAATCTATTCAATGAAATAATATCAGAAAATTTCCCAGATCTGAAGAATGAAATGGAAAACCAGGTACAAGAGGCTTATAGGACTCCAAATATACAAAATTACAACAGACCACACCAAGGCATATTATAATGAAAATACCTAACATACAAAATAAAGACAGAATTTTAAAGACCATGAGAGAAAAGAATCAAATTACATTCAGGGGGAAACCAATAAGAATATCAGCAGATTTTTCAACTAGACCCTAAAAGCTAGAAGGGCCTGGAACAACATTTACCAAGCTCTGGAAGGAAACGGATGCCAATCAAGAATCTTATACCCAGCAAAAATTACTTTCAGATTTGACGACGAAATAAAATCCTTCCATGGTAAACAAAAGCTAAAAGAATTTACAAAAAGAAAGCCGGCAAACAGAACATTCTCAGCAAAATATTCCATGAGGAAGAGATGAAAAACAATGATGTAAATCAGCAAAGGGAGGAACTACCCTAAAGGAACAATCACATAAAGGAGAAATCAAGTCATATAAAAAAAAATGAGCCAAATGACCGGGAATGCAAATCATATCTCAATAATAACCCTGAATGTCAATAGCCTGAACCCTGAACTCATCAATCAAAAGACATAGACTGGCAGATTGGATTAAAATGAAAAAATCCAACAATATGCTGCCTGCAAGAGACTCATCTCATAGAAAGAGATTCCCACAGACTAAAGGTGAAGGGATGGGGAAAAACATACCATGCACATGGACACAGCAAAAAAGCCGGAATATCCATCCTCATATCAGATAATGTGGACTTCAAGCCAAAGTTAGTCAGAAGGGATAAAGAAGGACATTTCATATTGCTTAAGGGAACCATAAATCAGCAAGACATAACAGTCATAAATATCTATGCCCCAAACAGTGGCTTATCCATATATGTCAAACAAATCCATCTCAATGCCAGAAATCAAATAGACCACAACACAATAATACTAGGCGATTTTAACACACCTCTCTCACCACTGGACAGATCCTCCAAACAAAAATTGAACAAAGAAATCATAGATCTCAAAATCTAATAGTTTAGATTTAACAGACATTTATACAATACACCATCCAACAAAGAGTGAATACACTTTCTTCTCAGCAGCACATAGATCGTTCTCTAAAATAGACCATATTTTATGCCAAAGCTACTGTTAGCAAATACAATAAGACAGAAATACTACCTTGTATTCTATCAGATCATAATGGATTGAAATTAGAATTAAATGACAGAGTAAAAAACAAACTACTCCAACACCTGGAGATTAAATAATACGTTGTTGTATGATGAATGGATAACAGAAGATATCAGGAAGGAAATTAAAAAATTCTTAGAGGTAAATGAGAACAAAGAAACAACATATCAAAATCTCTGGAACACTATGAAAGCAGTACTTAGAGGAAAATTTATTTCATGGAGCGCATTCAATAAAAGAAGAAAAAAATCAACAAATAAATGACCTAACGCTACGGCTCAAAGCCCTACAAAAAGAACAAACCAACACCAAAAGTAGTACAAGACAGGAAATAGTTAAACTCAGAGCTGAAATCAACGAAATTGAAACAAAAGAAACAATACAAAAAATTGACAAAATAAATAGTTGGTTCTTTGAAAAAAATAAACAAAATTGATAAACCCTTAGTCACACTAACAAAGAGAAGGAGAGAGAAAACCCAAATTACTAAAATTTGGAATGGACAAGGAAATATCGCAACAGAAATGATTGAAATACAAAACATAATTAGAAGCTATTTTGAAAATCTATACTCCAACAAAATAGAAAATTTCGAAGACATCAACAGGTTTCTAGAGACATACGAATTACCTAAACTGAATGAGGAGGACATACACAATTTAAATAGATCAATTTAAAGTAATGAAATAGAAGAAGTCATTAAAAGCCTACCAACAAAGAAAAGTCTGGGACCACATGGTTTCTCAGCCAAGTTCTACAAAACCTTTAAAGAAGAGTTCATTCCAATACTTCTCAAAGTATTTCATTAAAAAGAAGAGGAGCAAACCCTCCCAAACTCATTTTATGAAACCAATATCACCCTGGTACCTAAACCAGACAGAGACACTTCAAGGAAAAAAAACTTCAGACCAATATCCTTAATGAACATTGATGCAAAAATTCTCAACAAAATTTTAGCAAATCGCATACAAAAATATATTTAAAAGATAGTGCACCACGATCAAGTGGTTTTATTCCAGGGATGCAAGGTTGGTTCAACATCAGGAAATCGATAAATGTAATTCACTATATCAATAGACTTAAAGTTAAGAATCACATGATTTTTGCGATAGATGCAGAAAAAGCATTTGATAAAATACAGCATCCCTTCATGCTCAAAACACTAGAAAAAATAGGGATAGTGGGAATCTTCCTTAACATTGTAAAGGCCATCTATGCTAAGCCCATGGCTAATATCATTCTAAATGGTGAAAAACTGAAAGTATTCCCCCTAAAAACTGGAACAAGGCAGGGATGCCCTCTTTCGCCACTTCTATTCAACATTGCCCTCGAAACTCTAGCCAGAGCAATTAGACAGATGAAGGAAATTAAAGGGATACGAATAGGAAAAGAAGAACTCAAACTATCCCTGTGACATGATTATATATTTAGAGGAACCAGGAAATTCCACCAGAAAACTTTTAGAACTCATAATTGAATTCAGTAAAGTAGCAGGATATAAGATTAATGCTCATAAATCCAATGCATTTTTATACATAAGTGATGAATCTTCAGAAAGAGAAGTTAGGAGAACTACCCCATTCAGAATAGCTTTGAAAAAAATAGAATACTTGGGAATCAATCTAACAAAGGAGGTGAAAGACCTCTATATTGAGAACTACAGAACACTGAAGAAAGAAATTAAAGAAAACCTTAGGAGATGGAAAGATCTCCCATGTTCTTGGATAGGAAGAATTAATATTGTCAAAATGGCCATATTACCAAAAGTGCTATAGAGATTCAATGCAATTCCAATTAAAATTCCAATGACATACCTTACAGAAATAGAGCAAGCAATCATGAAATTTATCTGGAAGAATAAGAAACCCAGAATAGCTAAAGCAATCCTTTGCAGGAAGAATGAAACAGGGGGTATTGCAATACCAGAACTTCCACTATACTACAAAGCAATAGTAACAAACACGGCATGATATTGGCACCAAAATAGATAGGTAGATCAATGGTACAGAATAGAGGACACAGACAAAACCCAAATGAATACAATTTTCTCGTATTAGAGAAAGGTGCCAAAAACTTACAATGGAGAAAACATAGCCTCTTCAACAAATGGTGCTGGGAAAACTGGAAATCCATATGCAACAGAATGAAACTAAACCCCTATCTCTCACCCTGCACAAAAATCAACTCACAATGGATCAAGGACCTTGAAATCAGACCAGAGACCCTGAATCTTATAGAACAAAAAGTAGGTCCAAATCTTCAACTTGTTAGTTTAGGATCAGACTTCCTTAACCAGACTCCCATAGCACAAGAAATAAAAGCAAGAATCAATAACTGGAACAGATTCAAACTAAATAGCTTTCTCTCAGCAAAGGAAACTATCAGCAATGCAAAGAGAGAGCCTACAGAGTGGGAGAATATCTTTGCCACTCATACTTCAGATAGAGCACTAATTCCAGAATATATAAAGAACGCAAAAAACTCTACACGAAGAATACAAATAACCCAATCAACAAATGGGCTAAGGATATGACCAGATGCTTCACAGAAGAAGATCTACAAGCAATCAAAAAACATATGAAAAAATGTTCAACATCCCTAGTAATAAGAGAAATGCAAATCGAAACCACCCTAAGATTTCATCTCACCCCAATTAGAATGGCGATTATCAAGAATACAAGCAACAATAGGTTGGAGAGGATGTGGGGAAAAAGGTACACTCATACATTGCTGGTGGGGTTGCAAATTAGTGCAGCCACTCTGGAAAGCAGTATGAAGATTCCTCAGAAAGCTTGGAATGGAATGGAAAATCAGCATACTACAGAAATACAGCCACATCAATGTTCATAGCTGCTCAATTCACAATAACCAGATTGTGGAACCAACCTAGATGCCCCTCAATTGATGAATGAATAAAGAAACTGTGGTATATGTATACCATGGAATATTACTCAACCATAAAGAATAATAAAATTATGGCATTTGCAGGCAAATGGATGAAATTTGAGAATATCATGCTAAGTGAGATAAGCCAATCTCAAAAAACCAAAGGACAAATGATCTCACTGATAAGCATATGATGACACATATAGGGGGTGGGAAGGGGGCAAGAATGGAGGAAGGAAGGACTCTATAGAGGGATAAGAGGTGTGGCGGGGTGGAGGGGAGAAAGAAAATAACAGAATGAATCAAAAACTATTACCCTAGGTAAATGTATGATTACACAAATGGTATGTCTCTACTTCATGTATAAACAGAGAAACAAGATGTATCCCATTTGTTTACAATAAAAATGAATTTAAAAAATAATAATATTTCAGTATTTGAAGCTTGCATCATTTCATTTCTCAACTTCATATTCCTGAGTCTGCCCTCCATAGAACCTCACTTGCTCTTATGACAAAAGGTTGAGTAACAAAGAAAACAGGTATATTTGACTCACAGTTTTGGAGCCTGCAAGTCCAGGATGATCCCATAAATCGGGCTTCTGGTGAGGGACCCCTTGCCTGTGTCACATGTGACAGATAGTCTCACAGCTAGGGGGAGCATGTGAGCAGAAAAGCCAGAGAGCTTCAAGGGTCAGCCTCACATTTTTTGTAACAATACACCTCATGTAAACTAATCGACTCCACAAGACCAGCATTAAAATCTTCCAAAGGCAGAGCCCTATGACCTTAATACCTCCCTCTATTTCTTACCTGTTAAAAACTCCCTCAATTTTTCAGTGTCACACTTGGGGAACAAGCCTCCAGAACATAAACCTCACTGAGACATATTACACCATACCTAAAGCAGAGTGACCTTTTGATATGTATTTTCGTATACTATTTTCATACTATACAGATTCTCAGTTTCATTTTTTGTGTGTGATTTCCCTTTTCCCCCATTGCTGTTGATCCTAATGTTTTGTAGGACCCCCGATATCCAAAGGGAATGATTAGAGTTATTCACATTCAAGACTTACACACCTCACACACACACTTAAAAACATACATTCACATATATATCCCTACACACTCTTACATAGATCATTCAGACCTCTCAAAGACATAATACTAATGAACACACTCACAGGTGCACACACGTAATCCCATTCTCAAAATCACACCTCTTTACATATTCACCCACTCACACATACAGATGCTGATGCAATGAAATAAAGGAAAACTAACCCATGGAGTAATTTAAGCCATTAGTGAGCTGAGCTAATGAGCCTCTGGGCTCCTCATGCTTTTATTATGATAGTTATCAGTATTACATGTTAGCAAGCAGGAACTTAGACTATAAAAATACAAGATGTTTTTCCTCCTGCTAATGTCCAACCTCCCTTTATGGATAGTGTCATAATTTTCTTGGAAATGTTGTGTTTGCAGAACTGAGAAACTAATTACCTGTGTGCAGCACATGTTGTTTTGAACTTTCCTATACCCCATTTCCTCATATCTTTAGAAAAACATCCACAAGTACAAGTAGAGCCATAATACAAAATGGATTCACTCATGGCAATCAGTTTGCTTCACTGTGAACTCCACATATTTCCTCTTTTTACATATTTATTTAGTTGTGAATATTCCATAGTAGTGAGATCTGATGCTGGTGTTGTATGTGGCAGTGTAGTGATGACAGAGGTGGCATATAGTGATGGTGTCCATGCTCTTCCACAAGCAAACATATTAGGTAGATTACAGCAAATCATCAGAAGGAAAAGCAGTAATGTGGGTAAAATCCACTGTTGAAGATTTATTCCTGCAAATCAGGAAGGAGAAAGATCACATATAAACTAAGTTAACCATTGCAGTGTTTTGTCTTGCTCTTGAGTTTTTAAGTAATGCATTTGTTCATCTAGTTCCTGTTGCAATGATTTTGTATCCTTTCCCAGTGGGGAAGTAAATGCAGTCAACAGTGATTTTTTTTTTTTAAATAGACCAAATTGCATAGGAATCATTACATGGTAATGGAGTAACAAAAAATCTGTTATATTCTAAACCACTTTCAGGTTGTTGTCTGGTCCATAATGCCTCTTGATGTTCCCCAAGTCAGAACACTGATACTTTCAGAGCATAAAAGTGTCTTAAAATTCATTGATCTATACAAGTTTGTTCTTACATTTGAGATGTAATAGTATTGTGCAGCTTATAACCAAGAAGCCAAGGCAGTTGCAGCAATGGCAGCTGTAAATGTAATAGCTAAAATTGCAGCTATTAGTGTTGCCATGAATCATTTATGTAACAATTTATAAGTTATTAATAGGAAGGTTCATTAAGGAAAACTTATTATGCCAGTGACATATAAGATTGATGGACATTCAACCCTGAGATCCTTGTTTGAGAATAATGTAGCAGATACATTTAATGTGGTGACATTGAGCGTAGAATAGCAAGGAGTTATCCAGGCATTGTTCCCTACTAACAATGCCTTATAGGGCAAAGAGGCAAAGTCAGTATTAGAAATATTAATTATTTGGACCAGAGCTAAAGTATATGGTTTAGTAATTTACATCATGGTAAATGTTTCAGATTCATTCCAATTCCAAACCCATTATAATTTAGAGTATTCCAGTTGCTCGGGTGTAAATCTCAGGAAAAAAAGAGGAAGGCCTATTCACCAAACATTGGTATGAGATTGAGAACATATGTTAGGGAAGTACTGTCACAAAGTCTTACTGTAGGGCCTGCTAGAGCTGGGTTCCAATTGATGGATCCATTATAATGAAATGGAAGGGATTAAGCACAGGCAATAGCATTTAATCAGCTGGTCTCCCATTTTCCAACATAAGATTTTGTGTTAAATATTGTACAGTGAAATTAGGAGAGCTACAGGTGGAATCAGGATAAATCAGGAGTGTCTAATTCATGTAGTCTACTATGCTGACAAATAGGAATGGCTAAGTGTGGATGATAATGCTTTTGATTGGTAGAATAACTGATATTTGCTATCACTTATATGAGATTTATTTTGATAAATATAATTCATAAATCATTATTTCCATTATTTGAGCATATTTAATATTATTAAGAGGTGTTAGACATAAGGGAAGATTAGGGCTGTATACCTCACACATATGGCTAATTTTGTGCCAAGCAGAAGTATTCATTTTATCAAATGAAAATTCTTGTAAGGGCAAATTAGGATTTTTATTTAATCCTCCAGTTACTTCTGTGTCATTAGAGCTCATAGGAAATTCAGGATGAAAACAATCTACTGCAGTGAAGTAAGGAGGGTTAAGTGTATGAGCCCAATATGCATGTGCTGAGCTAAGAGGTATTATCAAAAGAAGTACTGAAAATATATTTACCTTGATTTTACCAGCAAAGCAGGTAATTACAGAGATCGTGGCCAAAAAATTTTCAGGTGTTTTGCTGCTTGGGCATTCTCTATTATCTTTTTATAATAATGCTTTCATAGAGCTATAAATGTTTAATCATAGTGATTCAAAAATTTAAAGTAATTTAAAGTTTATAATATTTGATTTAATTGTTCTTATAAGTGAGGTGGTTATGAGTTCCCCTTTTTGTTTAAAAATCATTTTTTTAAGAGTTTGGTATGCATGTTTAATTATGTTTTATCCTTGAGGATTCTAAGGAATGCCATATTTAAGGATAACATTCCATTGAGAACAAAAATTAGAAAAGACTTTAGAGGTATAGGCTGGACCATTATCTGTTTTTATCATTTTACATGGTTCTATAACGGCAAAGGCTGATAACAAATGTTTTCTTATTGTTTTAAAATTCTCAGAAGTTTGCGCTGTAGCAAAAATCACGTAGAGAAGGTATCAATAGTTACATGTACATGCTTAAGTTTTCCAAAGAGAGTATAATGTGTTTCAGTTCCAGTATTCTGACAAGTCTTTAGCATATCAGCTATAATATGAATTTCCACTGTAAAAGGGCTTAATACCTTTTTGTAATCCTGGTTAGCATTCTCATAAGAAAAATAAGTGCAAGCACATTACCAGCTTCAGAATTTTCTATTTGTCTTTTAATAGCATTTTGGAGTCTATTATCAAAATCCATCTAGGGTTCAGTGGTTCTTTGATGAATTTGAGATATGGAGCTGGTAGGGGTTTTCCCATTAGGCACTTTATTCCATGTTTTCACGGCAGCTTGAGATGATTGAGTATGAGCTGCACATGAGTCATTAATTTGTTGAGCCACAGAACTAGAATTTCCTTGACCAATAAGCTAATCAAAAGTACTATGAATGTCATTATTCAAATTATTAGTGGCCATTATATTTAATTCATCTTTCCTTTCCTGTAACCATTGACTGTATTGTGCAGTGGTAAGCGTGGTTTCCATTAAGGTCATCCAGTTCCAGGGAATCATTTCTTATGTATTAGCAATTCCCTCTATGAAATCTTGAGTAAAATGACTTTGTATACCATTTTCTTGTACTGAACTGTGTAAATCCTTAAAAGCTGCAAATGGCAACCCATCACGTTGAAGACTACAATTATTTGCCCTCAAAACTGGGAAAGACTTAATAAGTTCTTGTGATTGTTTAGCTTCCTCAATACATCTTTGTGTAGTTGGAACTTTAGTATTTATGGAATCTGTTATCACAGAAATGGAACGTACAGGAGGAAGAAGAGCAGGAGGAGAGCCAGAGTTTTCAGAGGAATGTTCTCACTTTTTTATAGGTTCTTCACATTTGGGGACTTGTGGAGTGGTCTGTCTGGAGGGAGACGATTGGAGGGTAACATATGTAAATTTTGAAAAGTTGAATAGCTAAATGGCATTGATTCCAAGTAATTAAATGCTGAAGAGTAACGGGCCCAAAAGACGGTCCTAAGGTGTTATCCTATTTGCTCCCATGTTTCCACACCTAAACTAGCAGTGTCTGAATACCAAGGGCATTGTTCCTTAATAACAGTTAAAAGTTCTATATCTGATAAAGGGACCTACGCTACTTTTTTTTTTTTTTTTAATTAAGCCTCTTAACTGAAACATGCCCTTTAACTTCACGAGAAATGGAATTTCCCATATTTGCTCAGCTTAGTAAAGAGAAAGCAGACTTAGTAGCAGGCTTAAAGGGAAAGAGTCCAAGAGCTGTTGTCCACTTACTGATTGGGACGTCGAAGAAACACTGTATCCGGGGTATTTCCGAATTATGTAGACGATGGGATCCCTCACAGGGAACCGTTGCACCGAGGTTCCTCACACTCAGCACCAAAATGCCTGCACAATGAAATACAGGAAAACTAACTCATAGAATAGTTTAAACCACCAGTGAGCTGAGCTAGTGAGCAACTGGACTCATCAAATAAGTAAGCAGCCCTGTTCGCCAGCAAGCAGGAACTTAGACTATAAAAATATAAGATGATTTTCTCCTGTTATTGTCCAATTTCCCTTTCTTGATAGTGTCATAATTTTCTTAGAAATGTTCTGTTTCAGGAACCTAGATAATAATCAGCTGTGTGCAGCACAGTGTTGTTTTGAACTTACCTTTATCCTATTTCCTCGTAAGATCTATCTTAAACACACCCACAGGTACAAGATAGAGTCACTCATGACAATCACTTTGCTTTACTGTGAACACCACACACTCACTCATACATGTACACACTTTTGAATATACACCTATAAGCACTGAAATATGTAAAAAGATATCTACCTATACTTCCACACACCAATATGTTCAGTATACACTAACAGTAAAGATTTATAAGATCTAAATATAGTTCATGGAGCTATTTTTCAATTACACAGTAGGGATACATAGAATGTGTACTTTGAATAGTACATTCATATTTTGAAAAAATTCAGTTAATAGGACAGATGAAACCCTTTATGACAACAGTTACTAATTTGCCTTTCCTGTCCTATCCCTTCTTTTACTATCCTAATCCTAAAATAGTGTTGCCACTATTCAACTGGCAACCGATGAATAATTTACTTATTCTTTTCCCTATTTTGACTTGTGATGCATCTTTCCAACCACTAAACTAGTACTTATTTTGCAACACTTATTCCAAATGCCACTTCCTGGAAGATTTTACTAACTTTTCCTGACATATTTTGCTGGTTTCTCCCTTGTGTTCAGTTGAATATACTGATTCTTCCAATAATATTAATTTGGGGTTTCAGTGAATTTTGTATGTTGTTTTCCTTTGCTATATTTTAAACATTTTGAGACCAAGTGTAAGAAGCATTTATCTTGATTGCCATTGCATAGAAGAGTGCTTTATAAAACATTAAACAAATACTTACCGAAATAATAGAACATTTAAATGTTTGGGTTTTATTCCATATGCGGATTTATTTTCTTAAAAGTCTGCTCCCTTTTTCCTGAACCTACTGTATCAAATTTGGGGACACATGTTGTTTTGTTATTATGGAAAATAACTTGCAGTCTAAATATGCCTCTTCATGTCAATTATGTAACTATAAAATGTCTTTAGGTAGGAGTTATGTTTATATTGGGGTTTAGATACTAGTTATAGAGGAAAAAAAGATTTTTCTCTAGGTGAGGCAAGAGTAGATACTAAAGGGTAAAACAAAATATAAAAAATGTGAATATTCTTTGTTCAGGAAACGCTTTTACAATTAAAGTTGATTTCTTTATCACAAATAAGACTCAGTCCAAACTTGCACTCTGTCAACCTCACAGTATTTTTCAAGTTTGAATTGACTTACAAAAAAGCAGTAAATTAATGATCCTAATATTAAACTAATATTGACTATCCAAATAATATAGACAATAGTAGAGAATAAGTGAAAAACTGAAGGATGATTTCATATTCCTAGTACTGCTTTTCTCTGTATATTTTTGCCCAGGAACAATAACATCTTAACTCCAACTATGCTCCAAAGATTAACAATAATTTCTTAGTTATTTTAACCACATTTGGTAGCCCTAAAACATTTTTCTGATATAATATTATTCAACTAATAAGGATTTCAATTATTTAAATAGAATCTAATGGCAAACTAATTTATTTTTCAAATTAGATTACTACATTTACAATTCCCTGCAAGCTCTCTGATCATATGAAAGTTTTCTTGCATGCGACAGCCTTTCGGAGCCCTTAATTCTTACTCATCTAGAACATATTATTTATATTTTACAATCAATACTTTCTGATTTTTTTTTTTTGCCCAATTAAGTGCTTGGAAAATGGAATCAATTGTTATAAAGAGCCATCACCTTTTAATCTCTTTTTTAATCCTGTTATGAATGATAATTGAAATCCTCTCTGTTGTATAAACAAACTTCCAAAGCACATTTGTAATTTTTTCCCTCTGTGAGGCTTAGATTTTTTTTTTAATGGAAACCATTCAATTAGATGACTTACATTCTAACTGAGGCTGAGCCATGGTAATAATCAGTGACTTACAACATGTTTTTTAAGCAACTCATGCATCAGTTATTTTTATGTAAAATTCATTGAGGAATAACTACCTATGCATAATATTCCCACAGCATAATGACATAGGAAAAATCACATTGAATCACACAAATTTCATCTTGCTAGGCTGCCATTCCTTTCTTTTTCTTTCTGACTTCATCATAAAATGAAGGCGAACTATATGTAAGTATACGATTTTCTGCACAGAATCAACACTGTGGAAAAATCCATGGGGATCAATGAGAAGTTGATGTAAAAAATTCTTTTTAGCATTTAGTGATTTATATCCATATTTAAAATTATATTTTTTTCTGGAAAATAAGTAATTCAAGATAATATAGGACAAATGATAGATTTTGAAGTATTACAGAGAAGGTTTGCGTCTGAATTCTGCCATTCATGCCATGTAAAATCTGGCTGAGATTTGGAAAATTGCTTTGCTTCTTAGATCTCAGTTTCCTCACTTATAAATGTGGATGTTAATGCCTAATAGCATTGTGCTGCTCAGAGTGGGACTTGGATAACTGATGATGATTATGGGACAAATTTTATTTCTATAAAACTATATAGAGGTGTATTCTTTAGAGAAAATTTGCTGCATTTGTCAAGTAATATGTAATCTGGTAATACTAATATGGCACATTATTCCTGGCGAAAATATCCTGGTTCTTGATAAGAAATGAAGTGAGAAAACTTTAAAATTATGATCCAGAAATTTCACACAGTTTTTCCTTTATCCTTCAGTCACCAGAATTCAGTCCCTTGTCAATACCTATCAACTGAAACTATAGGGAAATTCAGTGTTTAGCTGGGAAAGTAATGTCTAGTTGCCCAAAGAGAAAGCTTTGACTGGTTATTTATAGTAATTATAATGAGAATATAATTTTATTTTGCCTATTCCATCTCTTCTTTTATCTAACTTAGTTGTAATTTGTTCCTTTTTCTTCACCTTCCATTTGCTGACTCGATACAGTGCTTCATTACTTCATGACAATTCAGAGCGACCCCATTCACGACCATTCCCTTTCCTCTTCTAAACTCAGACCCTCTCATTTTCACTGTTTCTTATCACACTCAGTGTGAAAGTGCACTGTGGCTCAATGCAGTCCCTTCTCTCCAGGAAAGCATCTTCTCCCTTCCTCTTTTTTTATGAATAGGGTACTCCAGGGAGTTCAACCACAGTTTTCTTTTGGAAACTTCATGTTGAATTTATTCCATAAAATCTTATTCTACATGTAATCATGCACTTCCTAATAGTTTCTGTCACAAAACCTGCCTGAAAAAAAAAAAAAAAAGCAAACAAGCAACAACCAAAAAAACCCTACAGAAATAACATTCAAAATAGACACAGCACAATTTCAGATCTTGTCTACTTTAGCTTATATTGGAATATAGTTCGTCAAACCACTCAGGCTTTACATCAGTTAGTGTGTTGTTATATAGACATGTCTCCACGATTCTGACTTCCAAATATTTTATGCACATGTGTATACTGTTTATGTGTGTGCATGTACAGATGTTTTGCTTTTTTTTATTTCATGTGGAGAGAGTTCAGCTTTGTTTTTGTCCTACCGTCCATACTCTATTCACATTTTGTTTGTTTCCTCAATGTATTTTCTGCTTCATTACCACATTAATTTCAGTAGATATATCTTGGTAAGCTCCTCAGGATTGTGTGTTTCTAGACCTCCCTTGATTTTGATGATCTTTACAGTTTTGGAGATTTTGTAGAATGTCACAGAATATATTTCACATTTGTATAATTATATCAAAATGAATGTTATGTATAACTAACAAGAACCAATAAAAATTAATTAAAAAGGCAACACAATTTTTTTTCTTGATAACCTTTTAGTTGACACTATCTACAGAACTTCTTATCTCTAAATTCTTTTTATTTATTTATTTATTTTAAATTCATTTTTATTGTAAACAAATGGGATACATCTTGTTTCTCTGTTTGTAAATGAAGTAGAGGTATACCGCTTTTGTAATCATACATTTACGTAGGGTAATAGTTTTGATTCATTCTGTTATTTTTTTTCCTTCCCCCACCTCTCTTTTCCCTCTATACAGTGCCTTCTTCCTCCATTCTTGCCCCCCTCCTACCCCCATTATGTGTCATCATCCGCTTATCAGCAACATCATTCATCCTTTAGTTTTTTGAGATTGGCTTATCTCACTTAGCATGATATTCTCCAGTTTCATTCATTTGCCTGCAAATGCCATAATTTTATTATTTTTTATGGCCAAGTAATATTCCATTGTATATCTCTAAATTCTTTTGATAAATCAATGTGTGCCTCAAGGTGAGAAGCAATGCAGGATATTGGGTGTCCATCCAGTACATGACTTTTCTTCAGAATCTTAGACTTGGTGACCACATAGTCCAGTATTTGTCTCCCTTTCTCTCATGAACCCGATGAGAGTACTGCCTACCTACTACTTGAATGAGGCTCTCAAATCACACCAACTTCTTGCTCAGATTCACTTACTGGTGGACAGATAAGTAGAGTAAAATGGCAAAGTTGCACATTATGCTCATCTCAAAGTGATGATTCTTGATACCTAAGATGCACTTGCTTGTTGTCTTTATGCAAGGGTTTTGCTTTGCTTTGGTAGCAGAATAAAATTATAAAAGAAGATGTCCAGGGCTGGGGATATAGCTCAGTTGGTAGAGTGCTTGCCTTGCAAGCAAAGGCCCTGGGTTCAAATCCCCAGCACCACAAAAAAAAAAAAAAAAAAAGAAGATGTCCTTCATTCCACACTATTAGTTGCCCTCAATCTGTATGCATGCCATTCCTATATCTGTAACACTCTCATAAATAATTCATCTAGTTGAGATATTCTAGACTACTCAAAGTGTCATCACTTTATAATTTATACAAATCATTTAATCTGTACATATCATGTTATGTATCTCGTGACGTTGTACATAACTTACATATTTACACAATTCATGTTTTATTTGTGTGTAGTATATTACTTATTTTCATAACTACAATTTTTATATATCATGTGTAATCCCACATTCAAGGAGTTATTATATTTGCTATAATTAGTATATGTATAAAATAAATATACAGCACAAACTTATGCATTTATTTTATTTTACTTATAACATGTTACCTAAAATAAGGTATGCTTTAAGACAATGTCTATGAATACAAGGTTATAGATAGAATGAATTATGAACATGTAACAGTGAACATAGAAATAATTTAATTTTAGGAAAAAAGTCTAATTTTCTGATGAAATCAAATTGAATTCTACAGAAGTCTGCTTACCATCAGGGAACATTTTAGGTTCGACAGATTAGGATATTAATAGTCAAAAGCACAATCTGTTGCTCATTAAGCAGTGCACCTGAACAGATACTCAAGCTCACCTGTGGAAAATAAGCCCAATCATTCTAAAATTTTCAAGACACCTAAGGAGAAGTGGCAGCAGGAGCTAATCATCTCATAGAAAATCATTCTAATGAGCATCAGAAGTGTTGTTTTCTTCTCTCATGACTTGTGAATATTCTACTATTATATTTAAATATGATCAATATCACAAGTTTTTAGACTCTATGTTTTGTGCTTTTATGTTCTAGTCCCCGGGGATATAACCAAAACTAAATAGACAAATGTCTAAATATAGCATGATAAAAAATAGGAATATTGGAAATATGGAGTAGGGAAAGAAGATAGTGACTACTGGGAAATGGAATTTTTAAAAATTTGATGGTAAAAGATTCCCTAAAATAGCAACAGTTAGATAAAGGCTTTCAAAGGGTAGCTGAGCTATGTGGTTATATGACAAAGGAGCTTTAATAGATAGAAGGAACCTGGGGGGAAATACAGAAGAAGGCAGTTGTTCTTCTAAATACAAGAAGCAGGGTGAATAGGAAAAGAAGTTGGGTAAGTTTTCAAGCAAATAACAGAGAAAGGCAGGGAGAGTCTACCACTGGTGCTCAAAGTATTTCCATTGGGCGTAATAACCCATTGTAAGTTATTTGATTTCAAGTGAGAGAAGTTAGCCAGAAAAATCTTATAAGATGGTATAAAATATATGCCCACTATTCATCTGAAAAATAATGTCCAGAGTACATAAAGAACTCAGAAAACTTAACAACAAAAGTGATCTAATTTAAAAATGGGAAATGATTTTTGCATTTAAAAATGCAAAAGATGAAAAACAAAATTGCTAAAAATCATATGAGAAAATGCTCACTATAATTAGCCATCATGGAAATTCAAATTAAAACTACAATGAGATGCCATCTTACCCCAGTTCGAAAGACTATAATCAAAAATAAAATAAATAATAAACACTGTTCAGGGTGGAGAAAAAAGCAACTATTAAATTGAGTTGGTATGAATGTATACTAGTATAATTATTAAGAGGCACCTCTTGGAGATTCCTCATAAAACTAAAAAGAGACTTACCATATGATCCAGCTATCTACTTCTGGCTTTCTGTACAAAGGAAATGAAATCAGCATACCAAATGGATACCTGCATGTGGCATTATTCACAATAGCCAAGATATTTTATCAGTAGCCTAAGTGTCCATCAAGAGATGAATAAAAAAAATGTGTTAGATATTCAAAATTGAATATTGTTTCATTCATAAAGAAAGGGCCCTGTCATTTGCAACAACATAGATGGAATTGTAGCTCATTATGCTGAACTTTCCACATAAAAACCAGTACCACATATACTCTTATATGTAAAAGCTAAAAAATAAAAAAAATTGATCTGAGCATAGAATAGTGATTAACAGAGGGTGGGAATTGATGTTGATAAAGCAAGTTGGATTTGCACACAGTATGAATGTATGAAAATATCAAACCAAATCCATTAATATATATAATGAATACATGTTAGTAAAATTAATAAAAATGTTAAAAATAAGAATGGGAATATAAATCAGTGATCGAGCATTTACCTAGCAGGTTCAAAGTCCTTAGTTAGATCCCCAGCACCACCAAATAAATAAATACATGGTAAACACACACACGAACACGCACACACACACACACACACACACACACACAAAGCCAGTCACTGAACTACTGAAGGGTTTTAGTGATGTATGACATGAACTTAATGACTTATTAGTAGGTTTACTCTGTGTGAAGAATAAAACCAGAAAAAGTAATAACAATATAATAAGGGGTAATAATCACATGATGTTTACAACAATACAGATGAAAGATTCTTGTGCCTTAGATTATTGTTGTGATCCTGGTAATGAGGTAGCACAGTAAGAATATGAATATATCCGTAATGAAAAACAGGATTTTCTAATAGATTACATGTGAAATATAAGAAGAGTTATAGGTTATTCCAAGTATTTTACTTTATTTTTTGTTTTTGGTTTAAATAATTGAAATTATAAGCATTTGTGTGTGTTAGACAGATTTTCATTGCTGTGGCCAAAATATATCACCAGAACAACTGTTTGAGTCAGCTTTCTCACTGATGTGACTAAATGACCTGACCAACAAGACTACAGAGGAGGAAAAGTTTATTTGAGGACTCATGGTTTCAGAGGTCTTAATCCATAGGAGGCAGGCTCCATTCCTTGGGGCCCAAGATGAGGCTGAACATTATGGTGAAAGAGTTTGGTGGAGGGAAGCAGCTCACATCATGATCAGATAGCAGAGAGTCCACTGACCAAACAAAAATATATACCCACTGTCACACCCCAATTCCCACCTCCTCCAGCCACAACTTATACCACTTCAGCCACCACTCAGTTAATGCCTATCACTGGATTAAATCACTGATTGGGTTAAGATTCTTACAACCCACTCCTTTCTCCTCTGGAACCTCTTGCACTGTCTCACACATGATATTTTGGGGAACACCTCACATCCAAACCATAACAACTTAGAAGAGGAAGAATTTATTTTGAGCTTACTGTTTTAAAAGTTCAGTCCATGGTTGACCTATTCCTTTGCTCTAGGCTCAAGGTAAAGGGGATCATCATGAAAGAAGGTCAGGGTGGAAGAAAACTGTCAACTCATTGTACTTAGAAAACAGGAGACAGAAATGCAGAGTTATGGGGACAAGGTATAATTCTCACATCATCAGAAACTGACTTGCTCTAGTCATGTCCCACCTACTGATAGTTTTCACTCAGTACAGTGGTCCTTTCAAATTATTAATCCTTCAGATCGATTAATCCACTGATTAAGTCACAGCTCTCATGATCTGATTACTTTACCTCTGAATAACCTTGCATTCCTATCACGTCTGCTTACGGGACACCTTGTATTCAAACCATAGCATTCCATCCCTCGCTCCCAAAGTTCATGTCCCTATCACAAAGAAACATGAATTTAGTCCATTTCCAAGTTTCCCTGTAGTCTTAACAGTGTCAGCAGTGTCCAAAGTCACCTCTGAAACTTAAGGCAAACTTTTGACTGTGAGACCTTACAAAGATCTAAAATAGGTTGCTTATATCCAATATAAAGTAGCACAGAGTAAAAATTCTCATTCTACAGTGGAGGAATGGGGCATAGAAAGAAGGAAATGGACCAAAACAAGACTGAGGCCAGCTAGGCAAACAAGTCCAGTAGCATGTCAAGCATCTGGGAAACATGGCAATAACATGTGATCTTCAAAGGGCTTGTGCATCTCTGCCCCAGGTTGGCTCTGCTGCAGCCAGCACCTCACCTCAGGAGGCTTTTAACATTACTGGACTGTCTTAATCCTATGGGTCTCCAATAAAGCTCTGGCTACCTTCTGACAGTTTCATCCATCACCTGCCTCGAGGGCTGCTGGCCTAGACTCTGATCCTGCATCACTTTGCCTGGCCACGCTGGCCTTCCTTTAAAATCTCAGTGAAAGTCTCCATGACCCCTTAGTTTCAGCATTCTGCATTTCTGGAGAACCAGGACCATGTGGATGATGCCAAAGTCTGATGTCAACTCAAAAAGTAACCAGGACCTCTTGGTTGCCGTGGTCTCTGAGTGCATGGGTAGCTGAGCTTGATGAAGCAAATCCTGAGAAAACAGTTTTCCAGGTTCCTCTGTGTGAGCAGAAGCCCCTCAAGTTCTCATAGAGGAGTTTCCACTTCTACACCCTTTACTCTGCATTGGATGCAATTTTCTGACTCCTGAGATGCCCTTAAGGCATCATTCCTATCCTCTCTGTGCAAAATACTTAGCTTCTCTTTAGTCATAGTAATCTCTTCAGAAGCCAGAATTCCTTGGAACCAATGTTTGTTATGTGTGCCTTTTTAATGACCAAACTGAAAGTTTTTCAAATCTTTCCTCTCTGCTTTTTTTTGTCACTACACAATCCAAAGTTCCTGCATTCTTCTTTTACTCCCCCACTCCCCCACCATATGTATGGTTATCCACTTATCAGAGAAAACATTTGGCCTTTGGCATTTTGGGATGGGCTTATCTCACTCTTGCATGATATTCTTCAACTCCATCCATTTACCTGCAAATGCCATAAGCCATTCTAAATGGAGAAAAACTGAAAGCATTACCTCTAAAAAGTGGAACAAGGCAGGAATGCCCTCTTTCACTACTTCTATTCAACATCCTCCTTAAAACACTAGCCAGAGCAATTACAGAGACCAAAGAAATTAAAGGAATACAAATAGGAAAAGAAGAACTCAATCTATCACTATTTTCTGAGAACATGATTCTGTATTTAGAGGATCCAAAAAGCTCCACCAGAAAACTTCTAGAATTCATAAATGAATTCAGCAAAGTAGCAGAATATAAAATCAACACGAATAAATCTAATGCATTTCTATTCATAAGTGATGAATCCTCTGAAAGAGAAATTAGGAAAACTACTCCATAAAATAAAATACTTGGGAATCAATCTAACAAAAGAGGTGAAAGACCTCTACAATGAAAACTACAGAACATTAAAGAAATAAATTAAAGAAAACCTTAGAAGATTGAAAGATCTCCCATATCCTTGGATAGGCAGAATTAACATTGTCAAAATGGCCATACTACCAAAAGTGCTATACAGATTCAATGCAATTCCAATTAAAATCCCAATGACGTTCTCATAGAAATAGAGAAAGCAACCATGAAATTCATCTGGAAGAATAAGAGACCCAGAATAGTCAAAGCAATTCTTAGCAGGAAGAGTGATGCAGGAGGTATCACAATACCAGACCCTAAACTATACTTAAGAGCAATAGTAACAAAATAAAACCAAAATAGACAGGTCAACCAACCATATAGAAGGGAAGACGCAGAGACAAACCCACATTAGTACAGTTACCTCATACTAGGTAAAGGTGCAGAAACATAAAATGGAGAAAAAATAGCCTCTTCAACAGATGGTGCTGGGAAAACTAGAAATCCATATGCTGTAAAATGAAATTAAACTCCTATCTCTCACTCTTCACAAAACTCAACTCAAAATGGATCAAGGACCTAGGAATTAGACCAGAAACCCCACACCTAATAGAAGAAAAAGTAGGCCCCAATCTTCATCATGTGGGCTTAGTACAAGACTTCCTTAACAAGACTCCCAGAACACAGGAAATAAAGCAAGAATCAATAAATGGGATGGACTCAAAGTAAAAAGCTTTTTCTCAGCAAAGGAAACAATCAATAATGTGAAAAGAGAGCCTACAGAGTGGGAGATAATCTTTTCCACACACACTTCAGATAGAGCACTAATCTCCAAAAGTTATAAAGAACTCAAAAAACTTTACACCAAAAATACAAAGAACCCAATCAATAAATGGACTTACAAACTGAATAGACACTTCACAGAAGAAGATACACAGTCGATCGACAAATATATGAAAAGTGCTCATCATCTCTAGTAATTAGAGAAATGCAAATCAAAACCACCCTAAGATTTCATCTCACTCCAATTGGAATGGCTATTATCAAGAACACAAGCAATAATAAGTGTTGGCATGGATGTGGGGAAAAAGGCACACTCATACATTGCTGGTGGAGTTGTAAATTGGTGCAGCCACTCTGGAAAGCAGTGTGGAGATTTCTCAGAAAACTTGGAATGGACCCACCATTTGATCCAGTTATCCCACTCCTCAGTTTTTACCCAAAGGATTTAAAATCAGTCTGCTACAGTAAGGCAGCCACATCAATGCTTATAGCTGATCAACGCACAATAACTACATTGTAGAACTAATCTAGATGCCCTTTAATACATGAATGGATAAAGAAACGGTGGTATATATATATATATATATATATATATATATATATATATATACACACAATGGAATATTTATATTTAAGACACTGTCTCATTTAAGATGCTTGTAGTCTTGCTAAATTTCTGAGACTGGTTTTGAACTTGTGATCTTCCTTCTTCAGCCTCCAGAGTTACTGGGATTGAAGGTATTCACCATCATGCCTGGCCTCCTTTCTGACTTTTGCTCCCAATTCTCAAAGAAAATTGGACTAAAAGCTTCAAGCAATACCCATACCACCACCTGCATGTTGTGCTGCTTTCAAATTTCATCTGCTAGTTTAACTCATTCATCACCTTTAAATTCAGTCTCACCGAAAACTTCCAGAAACATACATAATTTGGAAAGTTCTTTATGTGAACATAAAATGAGTGTCCTTTAATCCTGTTCCCAGTCTCCATTCCTTTCTGAAACCTCTTGATCACAGTCTTTAACATCTGCATTCTATCAGTATTCTTGTATTCTGAGTTTTCACAGGAATCACCCATTGAGCTCAGCTTAAACATTCCATGACATCTCCAACTTGGACCTCCAATATTTTCAAATTCTTTTCACAAAACAGTTTCAAAGGCTTTTGAACCACATGATCAGGTTAGTTATAAAAAGACCCCATTTCTCAGTACCAATTTCTGTGTTATGCACCTTTTCATTCATGACCAAAATACCTGAAAAGGAGGACAAGTTTATTTTGAGCTTACTGTTTCAGAGGTTCAGTCCATAATCAGCTGACTCTATCACTCCCTGCCCAAGATAAGTGGAGCATCAGGACAAAAGAGCATGATAGAAGAAAGAGCATCAGAGAAAGCAGAGACAGAGAGGGAGGGAAGAAAGTTATAGGGACAAGATATAATCCCCAAAGGCATGCCCCCAGAGCACTATTTTCTCCATTCATGCCCGAAGTTGTCTATAGTTACAACTTGGTACAGTAGTCCTTTAAAATTATTCATACTTTGACAGGGGTGTAGCTCAGTTGGTAGGGTGCTTGCCTCACATGCACAAGGTCCATTCTTTAAATGCATTAATCCACTGACAAGATTAAAGCTCTCATAACATGACCATTTCACCTTTGGATATTCCCAAATTGCCTATCACATGAGCTTGCTGGGGGCACATCATATGTAAACCATAACATTGTTGTAAATAACCTTAATGGAAAAAACTTTATAAATGCCAGTTTGGGTCAGAATATCAAAAGTTTGTTTAGACATCTAATGTTAACATTCCTATTACACACACATGTGGAATTTTATAACACCAAGGTAGAAAAAGCTTCTTCAAAGTTGAAATGCTTTTAACTTATGAATTTAGGGGTAATTAACAGTAACAATATTTTATGACATGAACCTGGAGCAAATCAATGAAGGGAGTTAATGGAAATAGAGAAAAAATAGGACTAAAGAGGCATGGGGAATCAAGAAATAAAGAAGAAGGATGACTATGTGAGGTAGGTGGAAAATTAAACAAAATAAGTAAAAAAGGGTTTAAACAAGGATTAGTGAACTAAACAAATGCTAGCAATGAAGCTTAAAAATGAAGACTAAGAACCATTACTGGTATAACAAAGTGAAGTGCATTGGTCTATTTTATAAAGAATTTTTGTTTTAGTGATGAGGCTGAAAGATAATATAATGTAAGTTCAAGAGAGAATTAAAGGACAGAAAATGGAAACTTCAGTATGAAAACTGAACATAAATAAGTCAGTATTTGAAATGACAAGTAAGGTTCAGTATAATGGAAGGTAAGTATCCCAAATATGTTAAAAATATATATTATATATGTAGTAAAATACTGTATGTATGATATATATGTATATATATATATATATAAACACATGTATAAACATATATAAACAGTACAAAATTTATTTCTTACTTTTCAAAAGTCCAACTAATAGTACTTTATTACCTTCTTGTTGCCTTCCTCATTTTCATATAGAAACCATCACATTTTGCATTTCTCTCTGTCCTAATGGAAAGTGGGATCCCTTTCTATATAGATAACAGATGGAGACAGATACTGTGTAGAAGACAATATGTAGAAAGCATGTTGCTTGTTAGAATTTTATTAACAAAATAACACATAGTTTCTGTTCATATTTCTTTGGTAACAACTGGATACATGGTCCCTTGTATTGCCAGAGATACTGGGAGATGCAGTCAAATTGGCATCTAGGAAGATGGTATGCATACAGAAATTTAATATAGTTTACAATGTTACCTTCTATATCAAAAGAAGTATTTCAACTGGTTTTGGTTATATTTTTTTCATTTCATTCATTGTTTTAATATTTCAAAACTTTAAAATAATTTTTTACTTAGATAAAACCTGCAAAGATAGTAGATAAATCCCTATATGTTCTACATCCAGTTTTTCATTTGTTAATATTTTACAACACTAACATATATTTATCACTGTGAACAAATATTAATATATTATTATTATTAACCAAAATCTATACTTTGTTCATATTTCCTTAGATTTAACATAAGGACTTTTTTTTCAGTTTTATAGTACCACATTACACATAGTTTTTATGTCTCCTTGGGTTTCTCATTCCTAAGAGTTTCTCAAGTTTTCCTCATTTTTCAATGACTTGACATTTTTCACGAGTTCTGGCTAAGGATTTTGTAGTGTGTATCTCAATTGAGATTTATCTGCTGTTTTTCTTATAATTAAAGTGTGGCTTTGAGTTTTGAGACAGTAATGTCAGATAAAATGTGACATTTTTTATCTTTGTACATCAAGAGAAACTTTTACCAGTGTGTCTCAGCATTGTTGATGTGAGAGTTGATCACTTAAGGGACAATCTTTTAACACCTAGATGACTATTTTGATTTTTAACATAAATTATGGCAAAGGTATAAATTAGAGAAATAGAGAAGAAAGTAGAAAATGGAGCATTCAAGAGAATAATAAAAGAGAACATTGACCTAGTCCACTTGTGAAAATGTTGGCATTTATGAGAAGCAAGAACAGGACTTGTTCTTAAAACTACAGAAAAGATGACAATAGATTACCTCTCTTTTCAGGGAAAATGAGAAGTGAATCAATTGAGAGTTTTGATGGGGTAGGATAAGCTGATGGTTTCTGGAAATAAAAGAAAGTATGTACAGTTTGGAGACAATATTATCATTTGTTTATAAGTTGCACATTAATATTTAGACATATATGTAAGTTTTTATGTATGCAAAACATACAAATAAATCTCAAAATGAATCATAGTTGTGCTTATTCCAAGTTTTATATTTTAACTCTATATTGGTACCTCTTTACACAGAGTGTGTTTGTATGTGCTTTTTCTGTTTTATATAGTTTCATCTTGCTCTAATGGAAGTCATTTGAAAATTCCATGTCTGTATACTTGGTGGAAAATGAGTTTTTGACTCATTCCATAAGGGTTCGCATATACAGAGGAAAAGCAAATTTATTAAAATAATGAAAAGAAAATTCTACATTATCATGCAGATAGTAGAAAAAAATTTTCTTGTTGTTTTTGTATGTAAGAGCATATCCCTTTAAAATATATATATATATATAAATTTAAATTATATATATATAAATTTATATAAATATACAAGTATACATCTGTATTATCTCTAAGCATTAGTTGAGATATACAATGATCTACAACATTATATCTAGTATTAAAACTTGGCTTTAATTTAAATATCCTTTCACATTTGCAAATAAATTTTTACAATTCTTTTATGTGACATTAAAATGAAAACATATGGTTATCACGACTTTGGAAATCCCATGCCTTTTCATATGGAACATATGTTTAATGAATAAGACTTCTGTTGCCATATTCCTGGCAGTTTTGCCTCTTTTCTGAGAGAAACTGTGGAGAGTGTGAGTTTTTGAAACTATACTTGAGTAAAACAACCATAGATTGCACTTGAATTTTTACAACCAAAACAGATTTCAAGGACATGACAGCTTTGCTTTGGGCCACTTGACTGCTGATAGAATTAATACAGTTTTTTATATTATGAATTATATGCAGGAATATGAGTTTATTCAGAGTTCTACATAGTTTGTTGTCAAAGTAATTTCTTAATTCTAGAGAAGTAAATATTTTTTGCAAGGATTGACATAAATACTTGTGAAACCTAATAGTGTCCATTCAGTTTGTTTCTCAAGATAAAAATTTTTATGGTTAATAATAATTCAAAAGCAATAAAATTTTAATTAAAATAGTTTTTGCGTATTTTCATTTAATTTTTTTATTTTTCCAAAACATATACTGTTAAAATTATATTAATAATATAATTCTTGCTGAGTGTGGTGGAGCACACCTGTAATCCTGGCAGTGCTGGAGGCTGAAGCAGGAGGATTGCAAATTAGAAGCCAGCCTCAGCATCTTAGCGAGACCCTAAGCAACTTAGCAAGACCCTTTCTCAAAATAAAAAATTAAAAGTTGGGGATGTGCCTAAGTGGTTTAGCACCCCTGGGTTCAATCCCTGGTCCTCCCCTCCCCAGAAAAGAATATAATTCTTCGTAAGGGCTGCGAGTGTCTCTCAATGGTACAAATGTGCCTAGCATGGGCCAGTCTCTGGTTTCAATACCCAAGTACAAAAAGAAAGAAGGAGAAAGGGAAGACAAGAGAAACAGGGAGAAAAAGGAAGGAGGAGGAGGAAGAGAAATTATTTCCTGCATTAAAAGGAATATTTTTAACTTAAAAGAGAGTAGTATCAATTAGTCCCTTGCTTCCTGTTATGAATAAAAAAATATTCACAATAATGCATACACTATATCACACAGATGATATTTTGTTGAAATTTTTGAGAAGATTTATATAGTATAATCTTCATATAATTATGTCATTCAGTGGGATATTTATAAATATTTTTGTGCATTTTAAAAATAAATTACATTGCATTCCACTTGAAGCCAGCCATATTCATATAGATTTATTTGTAATATAACCTTGGCTTTCACATCTGAAAAACAAGAGATTTTTAAATGACAAATATTTTAAATGTAATATGTTTGTATGCATTCTCAGAAATTGTTTAAAAATTCTTAAGAATAAAAATGCCTCAATAGAAATTAGACTACTTGTCTATTTTTTTTTTAATTTTTGCATTTAACGTATAGATTCCCTGTTAGATATACTATACAATATCACATATATTATCCTGGCTACATAAGATCTATTTCTAATACTCCAACTCCTAAATATCATATTTGGAAGTTGCAAATCACTTATATTTGCCTTCCAAAAAGGAAAAGAAAAACAGTCTGAATGAACACAAAATTCACAAGGCATACATAATGGTTGTATCAACTTCATTAATTTTCTTCATCTAACTACAGCCCTTAAGTTCCTATAAAATAAGGACAATAAGTTTTCCTGCTTCTTCTGTATTTTCAAATTCTTTTCCCTCAGGTCTCCAACATAAAAAGGTGATTTTCCTATTGTTTTAAAATTGTGTCATAATAATCGGTGCCTACTCTATCTCTTCTTGAAATAATGTGCACTGTTATATTCTGACAGTATAGATCACTGAGATAAATGACAGGTGACACATCTTATGGGCTATACTGATACAACATAGACCAGTTTATCTCTGTCCTGGGAGTATCCCTAAATCTGAAACTGTCTTTTTTTATGTTTCCAAACTTTGTAGTTCCTTCTACCCTTCTTCTTATAAGGAGTGGAGAAAAAAGACAAAAAGTAAAATGAAGATATTGGTGACCTATTTCCTCCAGTCATACCCTCCTACCTGTAGTTCCTATAGTTACCACCCAGTCATCCATTTAAATTATTAATGCATCAGGTGGATTAATACACCAACAAGGTGAAGTGCTTGTAATCTAATTGTTTACCTCTGAATATTCCGGCATCTCATAACACATGAGCTTTCCAAGATCACTGAAGATTCAAATCAAATTATCTAGTGACTTAAGTCTATGAAAGGATGGAATTCTTTTGTTAATTATCAATGAAGACACACTTTTATTAGAATTTCTCATCTTCCATATGTATAAGGAGGTCATTAAAATGCCACTTTACGTTTTTGTTCCAAACAATAATTTTGCTGGAGTATGACCAGCATATGGGTGTCTTAGTGAAACAAACACAGGAAGATCACAAGTAGTTTTTATAAGTGGAGAACCAGACAATCTCACATGAACACATTTCCATCATCATATTGGCTATTTCCTTAACTACTATAAGAATAGTCAGAATTTTCTTAGAGCAGTTCATTATTTCCTTCGTTGTTTAAAATATAGATGCAATGTGGATGATTTATTTTCATTTCTTTAACAAATATGAAAATGTAGAGTATTTAAATTATATCAATCATTTAAAATTCTTATTTTCCTTTTCATTATGTAATCTAACAAAATAAAAACAATATTATTAGCAATAAAATTAGATCTATGATTTCATATAAATCAATGTTAAACAAAAAAAGATTTTCTACCCCAAGAAAATGCTATATATAATTTTAAAATTCAAATTAATATCTCCTCTTCTTCATTCTATATGCTCTGATCTTGAACCAATATCTAGTCTCAAAACGCTTGAGTTACAATTTAACAATTCTCAAACTTTCCCATTATACACTTTTGATAATATTGATACAAATAGCTAAAATTATGTACTATTTGGGGTTTTGTAGATACAAGTCAAAAATTTCATTAATATTTTCTAAAAAGAGATAATTTCCAAATGGTAGAATATAAAATAATAGAACTTGCATCTGGTGTCCTATGGAATTTTGTTTGAATTTTTTGTTTAGTCGTTTAGCAGCATTGACAGTAGGATGTTATCAAATGTTGGGACTTAATTTGATATGCAACTTATGTCCTCTTTACTTCAACTCCTTTAATGAGATTTAGTGCAATCGTGAAGAACTTCATTTCATTATGAAAAATAAATGCCCTAGCAGAGTATATCTCTGTGAATTCTTTCCTTGCTAAATTCAAGCACAATTTTTTAAAGTCAATCCAATAAATAACCCTAATTGGAAACAATGCCTTAGCCTTAGCACAAGTAGGGTGAAACTAATTATCTCTACTGCACTTATTACTCTGAGTGCAGTATTTTATGCTGGTGGCATCATACAGCAATTCGTCTGTCAAAGAGCTACTAAAGTCACCATAGCTTCTATTTCTTTTACTAGCAAAAAACTCTTCACTTATTCCAATTTCTCAGGATTATCTTTCAATTATGGCTCATTCCATTCCCACTGTCTTAATCCAGGAAATCATCACCTATTACAACATCTGTTATAATTACTTTCAAACATGTGCTGACTCTCAGTCTAGGCACTCTGAAATAAACCTTGATCATATCTTATCTCATTTATTAGTGTTAATTTTATACTGTTTATCCTAGAAGAAATTACATAAAATTTGAAATATATATTAACAATGAACTATTTTAAGGACAAGAAGCTTTTCTCCTTTACCTTGTTCAGTTCTTAGCATCCAGCAGAGCTGTCTCATTTGAACTCTGAGTGAAACTCTTTTGAATGTTTTATCCAAATTTATGTATCTAAGCAAGTTTCTGACAAATCTGCTCATGTCTTACAATTCTCATCATTCTATCAAAACCTCCCTCCTTCAAATTGCAGTCTATTTTATCAAGTACTACCCTCATGAAAATAATTATTATTAAACTGTAGTAAAATTCTGTTCCTGTGCATGCAATCTATCTTAATTTATAAATTTATTTATAAATTTATTTGAATATATAGACTGAGTTCACAAAGACCAATTCTGCTCCAATATCACACACACACACACACACACACACACACACACACACACACGTGCACACACACAAAATAATTTTGGTTATATAGTCGGATATTGTTTTGTTTCTGAAAACACTCTAAGGTAAATTTAGAAGCCCAGTAGTGCATTAATTTACTCTTTCACTAAATATTTACTGAGCTAGTAATAAATGCAAGACACTCTTCTAACTGCTGTGAAAGAAGAGTGAAAACAAAATTTGCTTTTTGATCTTGGCAGATAGTGTGTAAAGAATAGAAAACAAATATATGATATAATATCCAATGGGTGATTTGTGCTACAAAAGGTGAATTGGATGAGGCCAAGTAAGAGGTCCAGGACTGTCAGGTAGCCAGGAAAGACCTCCTGAGAGAAGAGACAGTTTGAATGAATACCTTAATAGAAAATATGAGCCATAAGGGGAAGGGAAGAAATTGTCTTCCATTCATTAATCAAAGAGGATAGAGGATTTTGATGTGATATTACAAAGTCGGTCCTAAAGAAAAATAAAAATTGAGAACCTTATAATGTTACATCATTTTAGTCATTTATACTTTTTTCTTTTGTTTACATAAATTTAGAAATTCTTACAAATGAAATACATACTTCAGATATTAATGGTAACATCAAATCCATCTTTTTTTCCCTGTGTTCTCACACTGTTCTGTATTTCCTAACTACAATCCTCACTGCTGTTATGGCCATATGCATTTCTCTGTCTGAACCCTGAGTTTCTTGGAACTGAGCACAGTGCATTATAGAGAGTAAGCAATTAATATATATTTGCTGAAGGATTGAATGGCTCTTTTAGAAATTTTCTGAGACAAAGTTATTTCTCATTTGCCCTAATTTACAGAAGTATGAGAAACATGCAAATTCTCCTGTTTGAGCATATCCAAAGAGCCACCTGAATAAAATTACTTCTTTCTAAAATTACTATGTCTGGGAAGAGGGAAGTAGTTGTCCATTCAATTGGGAGTAATGGGTAGACTTCCAATGCCAATATTTTTATTTGCTCATCTGATTTCCAAGGCATGTGGGTACCATTCTCAACAATCCAAAATACCAGCCCTCCAGATATTAACAGTAGCTGCCAGTTATGTATTCCCATCCAAGCTTGAACGAGAAATGATACTTTTTTTTAAAGGACATACTCTTTTTCTTAAAAAAAATTTTTTTAGTTGTCGATGGACTTTATTTTGTTTGTTTATATGTGGTGCTGAAAATCAAACCCAGTGACTTTTTAGAGACTAAAGTTCATCTAAGAGACACAATATTTACATTTTATGCTTGCATCAGGTTTGGCCACATTTTTTTAATTCTTCACAATTTCTCCTTGATTAAGATGAGTTTTCTTATTCTCTTAATTTTCATTAAGGGACTGTATAGTATACAGTAATTAAATATTCACCACTTCAGTTACTATAAAGTTGTTTTGAAGATATTATTTATTACTTTATTCAAAGTTTTCTATATAAAATCTTTGTGACATTTTTAGTTTACACTGTTTTTCATTATAAAACAGCATTATATTTCCTAAAGCACTGGATAACGTCCTCTTTCATGATCAAATGAAGCATATGAATGATAAAATTCCCTTTTTATTTTACCTTTATCCCACTATCAAAGGCAAATGTAAAATTCAGGCACAGTAACTTCATTCTTTTCTGATTTACTGCTTCTATTTATATGTTCTTACTGATGAGAGCTATAACCTAATCAGTGGATTAACTGCATGTTAACTCTAGGCAGGTAGGATGTGACTGGAGAAGGTGGGTCATTGGGGCCCTGCCTTCATCCCTGGTGAGAACTGATTTTTCTCTCTTGGCTTCCTGGTGCCATGTCCAGAGCTGTTTTTCTCCACTACGACCTTTTGCCTTGATGTTCTGCCTCACCTTGGGCCCAGAGCAATGGAGTTGACTGAGACCTCCTAAACTGTGAACCTCAACCATGAGCCTCTAAAATTGTTCTTCTTAGGTCTTTTGTTCATAGACATTAAAAAACTGACTTAAACACCCTTCAGTGCTACACTGTGCTATTTTTTAATGTATCACTGAGTGTACGTGAACACGTTTTTTCTTTAGATTAAGTTTTAATAATTTTCTAATTGAAAGCAAAGTGAGATCTAAAAGCACTCTGTCATTGACATTGTCCTATGCCATTTTCAGGTTTGGAAAAAAAACATAAGAAAGAAGTAATGATTGTAATGTTTTTACCAGTGGAAAATTTAACAACAGGAAATGGCTGATGAATTGTTACTATGTATATGTGCACATTATTAGCAATGTTTTTATTATCTTTAAGATAAAATACATATTTCAATAATGTGAAATTCAAAACTTAAAAATAAGCATCTCTAATATAAAGGATGATCAAATTTTCCAATGTTATATTTCACATAAGAAAAACAGAAGACTTGAACATCTTTTAACCAATTTTTTTAAACCAAAAAAAAATTCTAAATATTTTTATTTCTTCAGTATTGAATAGGCATAAATAAAAACACCTACTTTTCCCCTTTGAATCTCAATTGATTATCTTAGCTAATATAGATTTTCCATCTTTTAAGATCCCATGAAATATGCAAAACTAGATGCTATTTTCAGAATAAAAATAAAGTTTGTAGAAGTTTAATGACATAAGCATGCATTACTTCTATAGTCAAAGAAAATCAACTACCTCTGTATTTAAACACTATCCATTTATTGAATTTGGTGGGCAGATATATAATTTTTTGTTCCAAAGATTGTTTCCATTTGGGAACATTTGACCTGTTCATATTTCACACTTCAGTAAATTATGTTCACTTCTGCATTCTTTATATGTCAGTAAAATATGACCACTTCTGGTTATCAATAGTTCATAAACTAAAAATTGTCTTAGGCATACAAACTCAGAAATATAAAATATAACATAAAAATCTAAATATGTGAATAAGAAATCATATTTTCTATGTATAACTAAACTGGATTTATGATATTCAAATATATCAACTATTTCAATGGAATATTTGCTTCCTTTTTTTTGGCAAAATATTTTGATTTGTGCTCAAATCCAAAGGAACAAGTAGTATTCCAGGTTCCTGAAACAGCATGAATATATTAACAAACCATTGTCATCCATAGGAAGCCATATTTATGGTGTTTATTTTTCTTAGAACTCGTCTTCCATTTCATTTTTATAGCAGAATTTTTTAATCTTAAAACCAAGATTTCATATATATAGATTATTGAGGACAAAATTAGGGGAGTAGACTAGTTTCCAGGAAAGATAATAGGGAAGAAAAGAAGGAAATGTCAGTACAAGGATGTATCACTTAGTTGACCACTAAAGTAAATGACTGACAAAGGATCATTAAAGAATTATTGATAAATTTTATGTATGGTGTCCTAGAATCAGTTGCCTAGAAGAAAAGATCTTTGAAACTGACTCCTTTTCACTTTTCCAAAAATGGCCCTACAGAATCAGTAGATGGGTTACTTCCAGTTTGCATCAGAGTGAGGGTGGAAGAGTTTTCAGGATATTCACATGTCAAATCCGAAAAGCCTCAAGGCAGTGTTGACCCTAAGAGAGGTGCTGTTTGGTTTGGTCTGCAAAGGCTGCGTGACACTGGTGGTTTTATCAGTGTCTAGAGCAAAGGGTAAAGATAGAGGATTTTTTAAATTGGTGCATAAAATTGATATGAGGACCTATTCCATTCTTAAAATGTGTTTCAACTAGAAACATAGTCTATGATGCAAGTTCTTATTTTTTTAATGCACTTCTTTGATATGATTTCAAACTTAAAAACTGAAACCTGGCACATACAGACAAGTGCTATATTACCTTTATGTTCAAATAAATTAGCATCAGCCTGATATATAAAAACCGCAGCATGATTGGATAGAAACAGACCCAACACAATTGGTTTTAGAGGAAGAGGTAAATATAAAGGATTATTGAAGAGGGCTTTGCTAATCACTAGTAGCAGGTTGCATACATTTTCTTTATTCAGTTTCTTGGTTGCAGGTTTACAATAACACATTTTCAGCTCTATTGTTTATATAGTTATTAAATGCTTTGGCCCAAAAATTCAATTTCACTTCCTTTTGCAAATTGGGCCAGTTCAAGGAAATCATTTCCTCAAGCTCATGTGGTTTTTTATTACGAATCTATTGTTCAAATGCACATGACCCCAGTTTCTTTCTTTCCAAAATGAGTTCTTGTGAGCCAAGAGACTCCTACAGAAGAATGTCTGGTTATGTCTTATGAACCCCCATGCCAGTGCTTAATAGTTAACATGAGGACTGAATTTTATGTTTGTTTATACTGTGTAGATTGAGTTTAACAATGATAGCTCATTTTTTTAAAAATATAAGATATCTCTTGTGAAAATCATTCTCAGAAGCTAATCTCTAAACAGTGTTGTTGGTTTTTTTCCCCTTCATTTGTGTGAATTTTTCTCAACAAAGTTTGGGGTGTAGTTTTATATTTTTCTTTCCTTTCCTTTCCTTTATTTTATGAGAATTTTAATTTACATTGTCCAATTCTGGTCTCTCCATATATGGAGAGTGAATTAACTAAAAGTAATATGTAAGGCCCCATTTAAAGTGACAGCAAATTAATATGACTAAAATTTACAGTCAGGTTAGATTAGAGCACAACTTACTCAAAAATTAGCAAATTATATTTTAATTATTTTTATGGGAGTCAAATATAATTAACTTAAAGAAATAAACTGAATTAATGTGTGTTCATTTGGTAAATACATGTATGCAATTTTATACTTCTAAATTTTTTAGAGAAAATTTTGTACTTTTTTGTTGTTTTCCTATTGGAATATTATTTTTCTTAAGATTTTAAAATTTTATTTATAAAGTTTTCATGCCTAGACTAATAAGGAATCCTAAGATTTAAAAAGAAGTATAACCTACAGTAGGCCAAAGGGAAAAAAAGTTAAGTGGCAACCCAATAATATCTGTGATCCAAGATACCTGTGAATATCTTACCTTACAGAGCAAAAGAAACTTTGTGGTTAAGGATCTTGAGATTCCAAAAGAAAGAGAAGAGATAGTGATGATGGTGGTGATGATGATGATGATGATGAAGAAGAAATTACCCTGATTTATCCAAAAGCTGAATGTATCATGGGGACCTTATAAGTGAAAGAGAAAGACCACTGATGCAATAAGAGAAGGAAGTGTGAGAATGGAAGGGGAGGTCTGAGTGTTGAGCAAGGAAGGTGGGCAGACTCTAGAAGCCGTGAAATATAAAGAAATAGATTCTCTCTTCTAGTGTACAGAAGGAACAAAACCTTTTCAAGCCAGTTTAAGTTCTGACATCCAGAATGGTAAGAAAATAAATGGTACTAAGTCATAAAGTTTAGGACAGTTTGTTTACAGCAGAAATAGAAAATGAACACATACCAACTCCAGGGATTTCTGGGATTTCCCAAGGGTGCTCCACTGGCACTTGCAAACAGTTTGATTTCAACTCCCTCAACCCTCACTTTAGGAACTTCTGTTGAATATTCTGTTATATAGGGATACGTCTGCCAGACACTGAGGCTGCTTGAGCTTATTATCAGTATAATTTCCACATCAAAACATTTGTCAAGAAACAGTTTTGACCTAGTTCTTTTGCTGCTCTCCTTCTATCCCACTAAGCATTGCCTTTCTTTCTAGTTGGTATTTTTACTTCCTTTCACCCACCAGGTTTTTGGCAAATACAGGGAAAAATTAACTTCATTTCTCTGATGAACACATGTGATACAAGGGTACAACTGATTGCAAAACTTCTACCGATCTGTTGGCATTTATCTGGTGACACAGGAAATAAATATTTTATTCCATATGAGAGCTGACATCAGGTAGTGTTGACTTGGGAGTGGGAACCTGAGTCTGGGGGCAATGCAGGCTGTTGGTGGTGGTGTCTGCTGGGCCAAGCCATGGTGGGCACAGTGCAAGGTGTGGAAAGGTGATAGGGGTCCTGGAGTCCCACTCTGCAAGCTCTGCCCAGTCAACGGCGGGAGAAGGGTAGAGGGTCAAGGGCCTGTGCTTGCCTTGGCCCAGGCCAAGGATAAATGTGACCACCAAGGGTCGAAGGCCAGCTTGTGGGAAGGAAGGAAGGAAAGACAAAAGAAACTTAAATCTCTCAGAAATGTATGGTGGAACTCAAGAAGAAGGCAAATAACAAAGGGTCATCTGAAATTGGGATTGGCTCACTGATAATCCCCTGACAAAATTAGAGATCACTACTCAAGCATAAATTTTCTTTAGACTGCTACAAAGATGTCTGACATCAAGGCTTGTGCTGAATATGTTGTGGAATGGGCTGCAAAGGACCCATATGGCTTCTTTACCACTGTTATTTGGGACCTTACTCCAGTATTCCTTGCAAGTGCTGTAATGTTCTAGAAATCAGTCAAGCTGACTGAAGCCAAGGAGAAAGAGCAAAAGAAGAAACAAAAAAAGTCAAGAAACATTGCAAAAGCTAGCCACTAAAAAAGGACTGAAGGGGCAACAGTTTCTGCCACTGGAGAAACACTTGGAAAATTTTGGAAGGACTTAGGAAGGTTTCTTTGGATTTCATGATAGTATTATTCAATAAATTAAGTCTAACCATGCAGTAGAATCATGCTGGTTCTGACCTTAATACTTAGTGGCTTTTAGCTCGGGTAAAGAAAGTTTGTTGGCATCTGCTAGCAACAAACTTAAATTAGCATTTATTTTACAGGTTGAGCATTCCTAATCTGAAAATTCAAATCCCCAAATGCTCCAAACTCCTAAACTTTTTTGGAGCAGACATGATACCATAAGTAGACTATTCCACACCTACCAGGCACAGTGGCACATGCCTGTAATCCCAGTGGCTCAGGAGGCTGAGGCATGAGGATTTTGAGTTCAAAGTCAGCCTCAGCAACTTAGTGAGGCCCTAAGCAACTCAGCAAGATCCAGTCTCTAAATGTGATACAAACAAGGGCTGGGTATGTGGTTCAGTGATTAAGTGCCTCTGGGTTCTATCCCCAGTACCAAAAAAAAAAAATGTCTCACACCGGACCTGGTGATGGGTCACAGTCAAACCACAGTTGCACTAAAAATGCTGTATAAAATTAGCTTCAACCTATATGAATCAAAAACATCTTGAAGTAACTAAAGTCTGTCACTCTATATGAATATTGAAAATTTACTAGTTCTATTGTTTAGCTTTTGTTTTTGTTTTCTCTTTTTCTTCTCCTGGTACTTACAAGGAAAAGTGTTATGTATATTAGAAAAATATTTTAAATACATTTTCCTCAGTTTAAAAAAATTGCCTTTATCATACTTCCAATTTCCTTCTAACACAATTGCTAAATTAATTACAAAGCCATTAATACTTAATGATTAATTAATCAAAATTATTTAATAATCAGGTTGATTATTGAATTGGTTACTGATTTTCCTTATGCTTTATGTCAATAAAATTAAGTACAATTAAATAATTAAGTTAGTTAACAATATAAGTTAAATTATTTCTTACATTGAGAGATTATTGAATATAAGAATTAAGAAAAATCTTGATTAACGACAATACTGGAAATTGATAAAGTTATAATTGATGTGTATGTTTAAATAATTTGTTTTAATACTTTACTCAGAAAATGCTAGATCAAATATAAAGGTTTTATATAAAACAAATTTATTGAAAACAATAATATAGTTGTTAAAACCGTATTATAGAATGTACATTTTTATACTTATTTTTATTGAATTTGATAATTTTCAAAACAAATTAATTGTTTTTATGTTTATAATAAGGGTATATTAACAGGTTAATTATTTTTCATATTCTTGAAAATTTGAAAAATAAATCTTCTCTGGTATGAACAAGTTATAGAAGAGGAATCTGAAAACTTAGAGATCAAAATTATTTTCCAAATAATAATAGCAGGACAAGCATGGAAGGCTCTTGAGTTTTTTAATCTTTGTTTATTAAACAATACAATCATTAAATTTCACTTATAAGTTCTATCTCTAATGTGAGTTTCTCTTCTTGCTTTACCTTTTCCTCTTGAGAGATACAGCAAATTTCTTATTAATGGAAGATTTTTGTAACTAGAATTCAGAATAACTGAGGTATTCATTACTGGTATTTAGTGATATATTGGTTAAGATTTAATTTTGACACAATTTTATAAAAAGCATTTCTGCTGCAAAGACAAGCCCATCATTAATTCTTCTGTGAAGCTGGCCATAAGCATCTAAATGTTTTGTTCAGCAGATTTTTTTGTGGGAGAGAATGCAGGATATATAGTTCATTACAGTTTTAAAATACTCTCATATATACTCACTCAAAATGGAGGATGACTTTGAGATTATTAGAATATTTTCTTTCTGTTTTGTTTCGTCTCTTTTCCTTTCAGGAGTATCTTTTTTAAATGCTACTCTTAGTGAAGTTGTTCATTCAGTTTAATATCTAAGAAAAGCAGTAGGGGTGGTTAAGATTTCCTTTTATCCTCTATTTTGTTACCTGTAGTTTTCATGACTGTAGGACTCAGTTATCACTCTTTGTAATAATCCATTTTGTTTTCTTCCATGGAAATTTTTTTTATAGCATTAGGAGAGATGGAATGGAAGAAGGAAGAGGGGGAAATTGAAATTTCATGCTTTTCTTACCAACTGTGCACACACAAAATTAAAACAGGATCAAGCTCCAAATCCGTTTTAATGTCTAAAATATCAAACTTAAACTGATTTATTTCCTTTTTGTATGCTTAATAGTTAATGTACTAACAGTACAGCTTCTACAGACAGACCAAGTACGAACCATGACTCCACCATTTTCTAACTATTGGATCAGGTTGTTTAACCTCTTTTGCCTAATTTTTCACATCTATAAAATGAAGATTAAAAAAAGTAAAACCTGATTTCCTTGGCAATACTGACAATATTAATGTCTAATATATTTAAACACCATGAAACTGTATCTAGCATGGTAAATATTCAATATCAATAAGCTGTTTTATGAAGAAATACTATTAATACTATTGGATAAAAAACTAAATGATTTAATTTTAAGTGTGCCAACTGGTAATACTTGGGAAACTCTTTAAAATAACAGCCTAAAGGAAGAATGAGACATCCAGTCACTCTTGTTTGATTTTATCTTTCCTTACCAATCCCAAGCTCTAGAATATAGAAATTTACAGTGCTTTGGAATTCATTTTATAACAGCAGACAAGAAAAAAGCAACATAAAATTAAAATAGCAAACCAAGAATTGTATTTTACATGTTGAGTATTAAAAAAATAAAGACTGTATACTATAAATAATCTACTAATACACAATCAAGCAATAATGAGATAAACATCTGAACATCACCTGAGAATGATCAGGTTGGAATGTTTTCAGTTTTTATACTCAATTCTCACGTTAGAATTTTATAATTCACATTTGTATTGAAGTTTGCATTTCAAATATTTTATATTTATTGTATTCTATAACATAAAAAAATTTACCATTTTTAAGTAATTACCCCTATTTTATTTCTATGTAAACTGGGGGAAACTATAGATTGTAATACATTTAAACATTGGGAATATATAATTATTTTAATAGCAGTTTATTTGAATAAGTCTACATAATCCAACACTTAAGGATACTGTGTTTACTCAAAATGAAAAGAAAATGCGGACAAGTATGGACAAGTATGGTAGATTCATGCTCCATTGAACAAACTACCAAAATAGCTACTCTCCTTTGAAAACACACAGAACTGCTCACTTATTGACATATTGACTGCTCACTTACATTGTTTCTGCAGGGGAAAAATACTGTTCTATTGGGACTCATTAATAAGGCAAGATGTTTTAAACACAATGAAAATATCAGAACATTTGTCAATTAGCTAGAAACATAGTCAAAATGATAGTGGATGGTAATGTAATATATAGAAGATAATTTTAAATTCTTATTACTCAAAAAAAAATGAAACTGAAAATTGTAAACGTATTATAAAAGGAGCACAAATAACCTAATCAAGGGAAACAACATTATTGAAGCCCCATAATAAATGAATGTCAAATTCCCTTTCATATGAAGTTCAAATAAATTATTATTGCACATTTATGACATTGTATTATTTTGCCACCTTAATAAAAGTTTTTGATCAAGCAAGAAAAATTTATTTCCAACTATTGCATACAAGGATTTTGTGTTATGAACATACGGGAAAACTTCACATTTGATTAATACAGAAATAAATTTAGAGTATTTGTTTTTCTAGATGACAGTTCCATCTGGAACCATGGAGAAACATAGAGCTTTAACATTAGAATGTGAAAGAAATGAGAGCTGCCTATCTCGCTTTTAGTGTGTTCATGAAGGCAGAAGTTTATCTATTGCTTCTATACAGGAATCAATCAGAAATGTAAGATATTTCATAACATACCCTTTTATAAATAATTTAAGGTTGCTAATTATTAATTTTTTAATTAAAATCATGTATCTATTTTTATTTGCATCTATTTTAAACTTCTTTCTCTTCTAGTTACACCTCTTTTTTGTTCTACCTTCTCAATGCTTTGACCTTATATTCTGGCTATTTTTCTCCTGGCCACTAGACAGAGTGGTTCTTGATGTTAAAATCAACAATAATCATATGCAGACCAAAAAAACAAACAAAAAAAGTAAAGAATGAGTAGTAACTAATTTTTGACTATTTTTGAGATAGTGATAGTGTATCTACTCCAATCCTCTGTCTCAAAAGGCCATCTCATCACATTTATTTGGTCTAAAATATGTCATCACAATGCTTCAGATAACATTTTTAGGGAAAATGGAATGCTATAATTGATCTATATTAATTAAAATTTACAATCATAATAGAGACAAGGATACTTTTGTTGTTCTATGGATACTTGAAAGAAACATATTGACTGTTGCCAAGAAAAGGGACTGAATGTTTTTTTATAGACACTCAATGATGTCCCCTGAAATAGAGGATACCTACTTTAATAACCGGTGGTTGAAATTCTTAAATAATTTAATTGAATCAAAACTCAACTAATGTTGAAGGGATACAGGTTCTACACAGGTTAATTTCAGCTGAGGAAAAAGGAAAACCACAAAGAGAATATAAGAGAAACCATATAGTAATCCAACCAAGCAGTTAGCCTTGCAGAGGAGAGAAGTGAGACAGGATATTTGACCCAGAGTTCTATTGTGTCAACAGATAATGCATATTCAAAAATGCATCACAGCAGATAACATCAGAAAGGATGGATCTTATGACAGTATTCAAGATTCCTATGATTTAAATAGGAGACAAGTCAGCATAAATTAACATATAGTTCCAGATAGATAAGAAATTTTGATGTTGATATTTAAAACCTGGTAGGCGAAGGAGAGCAAGGAAGAAATTAAATTTTTGACAGCTGATATTGAAAAAGAGAGTAAACTTATTAAGTTTTGCCAGAGACAAACGTCAAGAAACAAGCAATATGGATATGCTGCTGAGTAAATTGTCTATGATCTTTAAGTCGTCTCCAATAGTAGACACAATGGATTGTAGAATCTTGGTTAGGAATTAATCTGAAACATAGGGTTATGTAAACATAACTGAGAGAATAACTCGTTATTTTCAGCCCTATGGTAGGGTATGATATAATTGCAAAATTTTTCAGCTCCTGCAAATGAATAATTTTATATAATTAAATTAATGTATTTATAAGTTAAAATTCTCAGACTTATGAGAATTTGTGATTTAGGTTGTTACTTCAGCAAAATCAAAATTTTCCACAGGTTTTGAAAATTGTTGTATTGATCAATTTAATATTTTATATAGAGAATAATAATGAGTTTTCTTGTCATACTCCGCATAGGACTATTTGTATTAGTTCCAACACATTGAAAAATGAAAAGACAGTTTGCTATAGAGGAAACAGAACATACATTCATACTTAAAATAAATAAAATTAATAACACTGTGCTAAGTAATAATTATTATATAAAAGAATACACCTAGCTTTTTTAAAATTATGAAATGAAAAAATAGATATCTCTCTCCCCTAAACAGTAAGGATCAATATAGTTAATGGGAATTGAAGGTTGTGTATTCTGAATTTTCTGGCAAAGATCAATGAAGCCTCAAGTGCTCCTTAGATGTCAACAATCTTGCACTACAACATACCACAACCCTGACCGCGCCTGAGCAAATCAGAAGCAAACTGCAAACAATCACTTACCAAAGCAATAACCTCAGTGCTGCTACAGAGAAGAGCTCTACCTGACAGCACAGAACCATCCTAGCTCTAAACCCAGTGCAGATCTTTTTGGTATGTGAGGTGGTGAGAAAGAATGGTACACCAAAGCTGGCAGATGCAAAAGCAATAGGTATTGCACAGCAGCCTTGTTGAAATGAAAGCAGCATCCAAGAGACAGAAATGGAGATACTGAATGTATCTGAAGGAGAAACCACAGAAGTGGAGACAAAGAGTTTCCAAGTCACCATAACAACAGAAGAAGGTTACTTGAGTGGGGAGGATTGCGCCCGTCTTCTGGTAAAACAAGAGCATGGCCAGATCATCCAGTTAGACCCCTAGAGATGCTACTGGCACCATGACAGTGACTTCGTACCTTAAGAATATTCCTAACTTCCCACAAATGTCAACTCAGGCAGTTGAAGCCATGCCATATATTTTACGTTTTCATAATAAATTCTTATTAACTTATTAACAATTTTTATGTGAATCTGATTCTTATAACCTTAAAGACTCTTCCTAACACAGTCAATATTTAATATCTGTGATCGACACTGGGGCTCAAATGACCCAGTAAATACTGTAAATGGGAAACCATAAACACCAAAGCTACTAAATAGAAATGGCAAAATTCAAGATATGGAGGAACTAATTTTTTTCAACTAAAGACTCATTTCAATTCTAAATTTAAACATTATTCTTAACTCTAAGCTTCTGGTGAGCTGAGTAAAACAGATTGATGGGATAGGAAAGTCTATATAATTCTTACAATCTCATAAAAGAAACAATAGTTCCTATTTTTAAAAAAGTCATCATTTTTGCTCATAGAAATTTTCAGGTGCAAAGTGACCTTATACAAGCAGAATTAAATCAAACATTATGTGATATCTTTAACAGAAAGCTTATAGTAAATCCAGAAGTTCTTTTATGTGACCCTTTCCTATGATCACTCATGATAAAAGAAAAGGAAATACTATTGAAACCACATCGTCTGTTTTCAATTTGCCTTGTACTTTGGCCTCAAATCCTATTGTCTTTAAAAGGTATTTTGGAACACACATTTTTTTCCATATTTAAATATTGAACAATGTCATGTCTCGGATTCTGTAGCTTCATTTCCTAGTTTTTGCTATATGTAACTTAATAAAGTTTGCATAACCCTATGACTCATGCTTTTATTCCTCTGCCTTAACTTGAATTGTCTATTCCAGGACATTTCCTTCATGTCAGACATTTCATTTCCCACATTTTGTTATGTACATCTAGCTCCCTTAGAAAAGCATTGTCAAAAAGAAATGATACCTCAAACTGTGTAATTAAAGATGTCCAATATTTCAAAGATACAATAGCACAACTAAAATTATGATACAAAATTAAATCAACTAAATACTAAGGACAATGAAAATTCTAACAGATATTAGAAATTAGTCTAGATTTCACCACTGAAATACCATGGAATATTTCTAAAACTGTCACAAGAATAATTTTATTTAAATTTTAAAAGTCTCTTTAATGTCTGGTAGTGATAATTCCTAAGTTTCTAGCCACAAATGGCATCCAACCCAATTACAGTGCAGAAAGTGTCACAATCAGAACAGTGTCAGTCTTCCTTATTTTAGTTTTATGCTTCTAAACTTGATGCTCACAGTTTGGTGCTCAAATCTGGTTTAGGATGTAATCTTCATGAAATATGATGCATAGAAGAAGGGGTGGGTGATGGCTAATTTTATGTGTCAAGGTGATTGATTTAAGGTGTATCCAGATGGCCAAAAAAGCATTGGTTCTGCATATGTCTGTGAGAGTATTTTCAAAAGAGATTGGTGTTTGAGTCTTTGGTCTGTGCTAGGAAGAATTCACCATTATGGGCATGCCCACTACAGAGAGCCCCCAGGTAGACATTGCCCAGTGGAGGTGTTAGGACAGGGCCACTCCCAAGACCTCGGACCAGTAGTGTCACAGTGTGCAACTCCAGCCTTAGGGAGCCACAGCCATGTGACTCCTGAGAGTTGCAGTGTGGCTGCCTCAAAGCTGAGGAGCACACAGCCCACCCTAGTGTATCCTGAAGGCAGAAAACAGAGTTAAATATCATTCTTCATTCTCAAAATTTTGCCCTGTGGGGTTTTGAACTTGTTTGGAAACCACTACTCCTTCCCCCCCCACCCTATTTTTCCCTTTTGAAATGGGAATATCTATTATAAGCCTGACCAGCATTGTATTTTGGAAGAACAAATGGTTGGGTTTCATAGGTGTACAACTACAGAGCAATTTAACTCAGGGTGAATTGTTCCTTAAGTTTCACCCATATCTGATTTGGATGTTATTTAGATGAGATTCCAGACTTTAAAGTTTGAATTGATGCTGGAATGAGTTAAGTCTTTGGGGACTATTGAGATAGAATAAATGCTATTCACATGTGATAAGGACATAAATTTTGGGAGGACAGAACAAAATGCTATGGTTCCACTGTTTGTATCTTCCTAGGTTTCTTATGTCAAAACTTAATCTTCAATGTGATGATATTAAGGAGTGGAGATTTTGGGAGGTGATGAGCATTCACAGTTCCATTGTCACAAATGTATTAATGCACTTAAAAAGAGGTCTGAAGGACTGTGTTCATCCCTTCCACCATGTGAGCACAAATAGAAGGTGAGGTGTCATTTATGTTGCAAAGCACCTTCACCAGACACCAAATTTGAGTTTGCCTTAATCTTGGACTTCCTAGCATCCAGATCTATAAGCAATAAATTCTTATTGCAAATAAATTATCAGTCTAAGATAATAAAAAATTATTAACACCCAGAATAGACTAAGATAATAAGATTTAGTGGTGGAGGCTTACTGAATTATCATCTTAAATATGCTGTAAACCCAACTGGGGAAAGTGATTCCTGATGTGATGTCTAAAATTTTTAAGTAAAATGCTGAACAGATCTTCAAAATAGTAAATATTTTCCTAGCATTTTTGATGCCCCAGGTTCACTCCATAGCATCGCCCCTGCCTGCCCCCCCCCACACAAAGAAATAGGAAATGCAATTAGTAGTCAATGTGTAGAGAAGGCAGAGAGAGAAGTCTAGATAATCCACTTGCAGGATAGTTTGGGGGGGGAAAGCAAAAAAATAAAAATAAATATAAAAAATAATGGGAAAAAGAAGTAGAACACAGAGTAACATTTCAGTTTTTAGGGTGATAATAATAAAAAAAACTGAGAATGTCCTTAAATATTGGCAGAAATAATGATCATTTGAAAGCACAACTTAATGTAAATCACAGGGAGGGGATTCCCTGGATTTTGAAACTTCAATAAGATTAAGCAATAGCAAACTTTGTAGACTCACTTACTATCATGGATCATTAACACATTCAGGTTTGGAATGGCGTTGTTATATATGCAAATCAGAATGTGCCTACTTGGTTTGGTAATCATCAGCCTTTATACCTAGAGAAAATAAGGAAATTTTTTTCAATAACTTTTTATTTAGTACAATACTATATGCTGAGCAGTAAGCAATTTTGTAATATGTTGTATATGAAAGTTATGGAAATATTAATTTTTTAAAGTGTATGATAAAATATCTTTTTGAAACTCTACTTAAATATGAAGCTTCCATGCTCAGTTTAAAAATGTAAGATTTTACTGAAAGGAGAAATATGAAAGAAAATGTATTAAGCATATCCAAGACATAAGACAGAGTTACATTACCTATTTATTATATTTCCTTTAAAATTAATTAGCTGTCTTTTTATCATATTTTTATATGCTTTGATATTATAGTAATTCATCTTTTTCTAACTTTTCTTCTCTTTTTCTAATCAAAGGAATATTTATTGGCAAATGAGTTTAATGTATATGTTGCCCATTTATACAGGGTTCTTAAAGAAGTTTCAGGTATCACCTAGGTTGATTTCCAGACAAAGGACTTGCTTCCCAATCAAGCCCAATGTTATGAAGATCCAGTTGAAGTAAAATAGACTATAACCACCATCTCCCTGATTCAGAAGTAATTTCTCTGACCTTTTCAGACTTTCTCCATTATATTTCTGACTGGCATCACATTCATTGATATTGTACTGGACTCTCCCGTTCTGAAGAGTTCTCTTCTCCAGATCTTTGAGCCTTATAGGGTGATTAAGCAATTTGGACATACACGATGATTAAGATTAGTTGTACTGATTTTGGCACCAATATAACAGGAAGTGAAAGGGATTTGTGTCTTTTTCCACAACTTTGATACCATGCTCTGAGGAAATCAAGCCTCAGACTGAAGGTCACTGTACAAATTGACATTTCCTAAACTTAATTTAGTATCAACACAGAATCCTTTTTAGGTGGTTTTATTGAAATTCTAGCACTCTCTTTGTTTTTATCCTAGGTTCTCTTACCTAAACCAAAAGTAAACAATACTATTCTAGTGACAACATTTGGGTAACTATACATTCAGCACCAGGCAATCAAAATTACAAGCTTTTCAGTTACCCTGGGAATATTTAATGAAAGATGAAAATGAAGTGCTTGCTATATTTTAAAGTTTGTTCATGGAAGGGTAGAAATTCTCCCTAGAATATTTTAGACAATCTACTTGTATTAATTGCCAGTGATTTTGCAAACGGAATACATTTCTAATATCAGTTAAGTTTCTGGTGTTGATCAGAGATGAAGATATAGCTATCATCCTTTGATATCTATGGAGGATTGGTTCTGGGACTTCAGAGGAATCCAAAATATGCAACGCTCAAGTTCCTTATATTAAATTGTGTATACTATTTTACATATAACCTGTTCATATTTTCCTGCATACTTTGAATTGCCTCTAGACAATTTACAAGTCTTAGTTCAATATAAATGCTATACAAATACATGCTATACTGAATTGTTTAGGGAATACTAACAAGAGAAAAGAATCTGTATATGTTTAGTGCAGACCCATTTTGAAAACATATTTAAATCCATGATGGTTGAACTAGTGAATGTGGAATACTGACTATACATAAAACTACTTCTGCAGTGAAGATTCTTCACTGACAATTTTGATGTATTCATTTATGACTTGGATAATCTCTACCTATGGAAAAGTAAATAAAGTACTATATACTACATACTTGTATTTTTATCACAATTCCATGTTGAAGTATTTTCTGACAATTTACAGATATGTGTGTGTGTATTTAGTAATTTTATGAATTTTAAAAAATTTCCCTCTAGGATGTGGCTTCCTGGATATTTCCCTCAATTTAGAGGTATATTGATATTGGAACATGCTGTTCTATTCAGGACTCCTGCCTGGTGAGAAAGAATGAAAAGCAGGGTAGAGAGGCTGCTCAAAATGTTTATTATCCTCCCCTTCTTAGGAACATAAGCAAGCTTTCCAGCTCCCTTGGAGTTAGGGGGTGTTAGGAGTGGAAGTTGCTTATGTCCCTCCAGATCAGAGATAGTTTATTATGTATATAAGTTTTCTTATTTGATGTGGCTGCTCCTAAGCAGTATTTTGAGATAGTCGTATCACAAGATGATGAAGTCTAAAGAAGTCCAGATGTAAGTGAAAGACAAAATTTTCATGTGTCCAACTATTGAGATTTTAAGTTGTTTTTGTTTTTGTTTTTGTGCAGAATACCTACCTTATCTTGAAAAATAGGAAGATATAAAAATGAAAAATTAATAGGTCATATTAATATTCTTTTAACTGAATACAATTTGGGGATAAAGAAAGCATATTGATTTTTAAATTTATTTAAAATTATCCATATAATTTATTGCATAGTGAACAAGCTTATAATTATCCATTCCATAAATATAAGCAATTAAAATCTTCTGTAATTTAGGCAAATATTTTTAATCAGTCTACCTAAAAAATAAGGAAACAGTTGAGAAATATACTCCCAAAATAAAAATGAAAATTTCAGTGTGCATTCATTCTTTTGGTGAGGAATTTTTTTAACCTTTTGATGTATAGTGAATATTTATTTAGCACTGATTCTACATATGTCCTACCAGGACTTACTGGAACAGGAACAACTGATTTCAGCTTCAAGTTTTGTAATCACAAGTGCCTAGGATTCTCTCCTCCCTTTCCAGGAGAGTCAAGGTGTGTGTGATCTGGAATTTTATTCTTGAGTGAGTGGGTGTCTCAACCAGTTCAAGTTGCTATAAAAAATGAACCCAGGTGACTTGTAAATAGCAAAACACTTTCTCACAGTTGTGGAAGCTAAAAACCTGAGACCAGTGAGAGCCATGTAAAATTTTGAAAAGAATAGAGCCAAATGATCTCTATGGAAAAGTTCAAATACAACTGAATGATCCTTTTTAAATGGGACTTTAAACTCTCAGCAAAGAAAATCACATTGTATACAATATTTACACAAACATACTTGGTAGATTTGTCTTTATGCAGAAGATCAATCATACCCTTTTGCGTTACCACCAATGTCTGGAGTTTGCTTAACACATGCTTATTTCACAGTGTCTCTACTAAGAGAGAGAATATCTGAAACCCCATCTCTCCTTCTACTGTGGGCAATAATATTAGATTATCAGGAAGAAGAATAAAATCCACTTCTATAGTATTTCTTCAGACTTCTGACATTGTAAATTATGTTCTCTTATCCATTCACTAACGCATTAATGTAAAAATATATCTTACAAGTTATTAGTATTTAATAAAACTATACTGAATATATTAAAAAGATCCTGTATTTACAGGAACACTAGCTTTAAGTCATATATAATGCTGTTTTAATGAAAAGAGTAAAATTTGTAATATATGCTCTCTGTTGCAATGTAATTTAGACTTTTACCTGCCAAGACTTAATAAATTGGAACTAGGGTTGTAACTCAGTGGAAGACAGCTTGCCTAGCATGTATGAGGCACTGGGTTCAATCCTCAGCATCACATAGTAAATAAAATAAAGTTGTGTCCATCTACAACTAAATATATATATACACACACACACACACACACACACACACACATACACACACACACACACACATATAAAAGACAATAAATTGGTTCATATTAGATAAAAAGAGTTGGAAAAACTTGGTAACCAAATTCAAGATTTGATAAGTTATGAATTTAAAAGTCTTTAAATTCTTTAACAAAGACCCTCTTTTTCTGACACATTCCAAAAATTATCAAAACCATGAAAACGTCTGGTTTGCATAAGTCTTAATAGCTAATTCCATTTTTTCCCCATCACCTTCATTCTAAATATAAAGTAAGATTCACTATACATCAAAAGGCTGAAAATTTTTAATTGGTCAGTAGGGGTTGAATTCACTGTAGAAAATCTTAACCATCTGGTTATAAGCCCACACTCCTTCTGCAAATCTTCAATACAAATGAAGATATCCAATTTTGTATAATTGCCATTTCTTTAAAGATAGAAATATGTAACGGTGATGGTGATGATACTGTAAATGTTTGAAGTTTTATTTTGTGAGTATATATTTCTAGTTGAAAGCATTCATGCATGTGAATCCCAGAGAATTGGCTGTCCCCTTATAACATGTGAAGACACAGCAGGGTAATGCAATGTTTAAGGCACAAAATAGGTTCTCATCAGAACTGAATCTGAAAGTAGACATCCCAGTCTCTAGAACTATGATAAATTAATATATATTTATAAGCGCTCCAGTTTATAATATTTTCTTATACTATGTTATTAACACCCTATTATATTTACTCACTTATTTATTTATTTTGGCACAGATTTTAAGATGTGACTCTCTCTAGTTATACACCCAGGTCTCATTTTCTAACCTAATCCATATTCCTTAAACCTTCCATTAGCACTGGCCTCCAGAATTGACCTGTATATCTTCCATATTTGAATTACTTTATAACCATAGTTTAGTGGGTCACACTCACTCAGACATTAGTTTATTCTTCAAGCAAATTTGATTTTCTTAAGCATAAATAAAAACATTTATATCTATGAAAAACTCCATAAAATCAAATTCAAAGCTAGAAACTAATTCTTTTAAAGACCAGTTTAACTATATCCACTTAAAGGACTATTAAAAAAAAGAACATGATTTTAATTACTTCCACAGGCCTTCTGTGAAACCTCACAAAATTTGAGTCCTCATTTTTAATGATGAGAAATGATCTGACTCAGTTTTAAAAATATATATCCCATTTTTAAGTTCTTACTGCAGTAGCCAGACCAAGTTCATGTAATTCTAACCAAAGCCAGTTTTAAGAAAATTGTTATGTTTGGAAGATGTCAGTTGCATATTTAGATGCTTAGTTATATGTTTTTTATGTTGAGCAGAGTGAGGCAAATAAAACCTGGAAAAAATTCAGTTAAGATTGTTGTTATTGCATTCTTCAGTAAAATTTTGTAAGATTCTAGAGCAAAGGTTGGCAAATGATACGCCTTTCAGTGGACTCCTCCATCATGAATGAGATTAGTCACTCTTATAACAGGACTGAACAGAAAGACTTGGTCCCTGCATTTCTTTCTGCTTTCATTTATGTGAGTACAGACTAAGAAGTCCTTCATGAGGTGCTAGAGTCTTGATCTTGAACTTCTTAAGAAATTATCAAGCCTTATGTATTCTGTTATAGTAGCAAACCTGAACTTAGATATGTGTAAAGAGGGAAAAGAATAAAACACAGGGCTATGAATAATGAAACATTTTAAAAAAGGGCTTATAATACACTTGAAAAATTACTCTATCCAAGAAATGTTCACATTTTACAATGGTTTATTATTCTCAAATAAGCATTCAATATATGTAGTAAAAATAATATGAGATGAACTTTATATTTGATACAGTTTTTTTTTATGATACCTTGCAATTACCCAAAATACATCAAAAACAGGCAACATAGGTTTGTGTATGTTCCCAATAGCTTTTTCTTTTGCAATTTTGTTTTGTGTGCTAATTTTTAATCATCTGATTTATAACGTAATAATTATTATAAGTATTTTAAAGTGTCTTAATAATTATTGTTAGTTGCCTGAAAATGCTATAAGTAATTATCAGGTTTCCCTACCTTTGTGTAGATATGTAGGGACACTTTAAAAGGTGTTCCAGATAAGCTAGGAAGGTAATCCAAAGTCCCTATCACTGATGGTGGTTCCTAAGAGGAGACAGTTAAGTGAAGAGAAGCAAAACAGATGCTACTATATTAAGAACATTTTTGTGAAAAGAAGAAAGATGGTTAGAAGGAAATTTAGAAAATTTGCAGCACCAGGTAAGAATTGACCACAATAACCACTAGATGAATATAGCTCTTATGTTATTCAGTTTTATAAAGAGAGATGATCTCTTATTAAAAACAATCATATATTTAAGTGTTCAAGAAAATATCTTTCCAGACAAGATGAACAAACAGTAGATGAACCAGACATGGTAGCACATGCCAGTAATCCCAGTCACTCGGGAGGCTAAGGCAGGAGGATCACAAGCTCAAAGTCAGCCTCAGTCACTTATCAAGGCCCTATGAAACTTAGTGAGACCCTTTTTCAAAATAAAAAATAAATAAATGAATAAAATAAAAAGAAATAAAAAGGGCTTGGGCCCGTCACAGTGGTGCACTTCGGTAATCCCAAGAGCTCAGAAGACTGAGGCAGGAGGACCGTGAGTTTAAAGCCAGCCTCAGCAAAAGCAAGGGGCTAAGCCACTCAGTGACACACTGTCTCTAAATAATATAAGCATAGGGCCGAGAATGTTGTCAGTGGCTGAGTTCCCTGAGTTCAATCCCTGGTACCCACCCTCCCCCCAAAAGTGACTTAGGGATGTGGCGCAGTAGTTAAGACCCTAAGTGTTCAATTCCCCAGTACCAAGAACAAAACAAAACAGTACATGATTTTATACCAGTGTTCCAGCAACAGTTGAGAGCACAGATGAAGTTTGGATGCTCAGCTTTGCTGAAATAAGAAGTGGGAGACTTTCTGGTATTGAGGGGTGATTAAGATATTTTAGGCCATTGATGTTTGCTAATTGGACTTACCTAAAGGAAAAGTAAACCTTCTCTTACCTATATGAGAGAAGGATTTACAATTGGAGCATGATACCCAAGGATCCTGCCTACAGAGACTGGAGATGTGGGCACTCTTTCTTGATGATTACATTAGAAAGGGATGGGAAATGTTCTTGAGAAAGACATCCTTGGGATACAAAACTGAGACTCTAAAGAAATTAACATCTAAAAGTAGAAAGAAGTAATCAATGGCCTGTTTTCTAAAATACTTGCTTTAAGAAAAAGGATGTCAAGATCCTAGAATCAGGAAGAAAGCTTTCTGAAGTTTGGCAGAGCAGAGGAAAATATTAAGTCTTTTATCAAGACAGACTTCACAGGATTTATGATTGCATAATTTATGAATTATGATTGCAAATTAGTATGAAAAATGATATAAACATTTACTTTTCATTAATCACTACACAGCAGTCTGCAAAAGGGATCCACTGCAGTAAGAGGTTGCATTCCTGAGTTTTAAGGCTTATAGGAAAGAGTGATTCTGAGTACTTCAAGGTGTTTATTAATTGGATCAGATTCCTTCTCAGTCATCTCAGTTTTCTAAGTTGAAAGAAATCTGCAAAACTGTTTAATAAGTCTCCACAAAATATTAGGGTCTAAACAGTTCCCTTTGTGTTTGGTACACCCTTATTACAACATCATCATAAGACCAGTGCATCAAAGTGGTGATGGCAGAAGTGACTTTAATGAGTTTGAAACTGCAGAAAGGCTCAGCACCACTACAACTGTGGGATCTATGTTTCACAGACTAACAAAAGAATGGAGGCTACTAAAGATGGTAAGAATAATTACAACCATGTGCTTTGGCAGACCACTCAGTCCATGTGGAGAAACTACACAGGGTAAATAATAAGTCATGCTACTTGGCTGCAGGTACTAGTTTCAATACTTGAAGTAGTTGTGTCTCTTGAAAACTTTTTTCTCTATTCTCTACTATTTTCTATAAGACAGTGCCTAAGTAATATTCTCTTGTGAATATTAATCTATAGCAAACATGATTATTGGCCACACTATTAAAAACTCATTAAATTTATACAACAATTCAAGGAAATGGTTCACATATTATCCATTTTTCTTTAAATAAGAAAAGAGACCTGTGGAACTAAGTAATACATAGAAAACAAAGTTTCCATCTGACGGTGGAGCTGTGTTAACTAGAATACACTACCACATAACACTACCTGAAATATGAAACTATATACATTTGAGATAAAGAAAGTGAAATAAAATTAAGTATTCATTTCCTTATCCAATCCATCCATATTTAAAATGCTTCATAGCATCATAACCAGTGATTAGCAGACTAGGCAGGGAAAATGGAACATTCCTAACTACTCAGAAAGTTTTAGTGGATAGTATTGCTATAGTCTAAAAACACAGTAGAATTCTACCTCTCTCCAAGGTAAATTAAAGTGTCTACCGCATAGTATGTGATCAATAAAGGTTTGCCTCTTTTTGTTCTTTGGTGCAGGGAATGAACTTTTCTATTAATAAAATGCTTCAAAAAAGAGTTTTGTACATTTTTTAGTTCCCAAGATTTTATTGGGAGAGGAAACTCAAGTTAACAGTGAAACCTAGTTCATGAACCTTTCCTGAACATGCAAAATTTCAGCAATTTCTGTTATTGTATGAGTCAACAAGTAATAAAAAGCAGTGACTTCTAATCCAATCCTTAGTCATGCTGCCAAAATGAAATGAACTTTTGTCAACTATTTTGCTCAAAGGTACTGTAATTTCATCATGCAACATCTGCCAAACATTGCTTGCTTTTCTCTTATCGCCACACGAGGAAAATGAAAGACCTACTATCAGCTGCATCATGCTTAATTTCTGAATTTCAGGAAATTGTGCTTGTTTAGCTCTTTATTATCAGAACTAAATATAAGTTTGCCTGAAAACTACATTACACAGTAGTTTGCTTTTGAGTGTGGGATTCTGACCTATAAGAGCCAAAGAAGAAATACTTTAGGTCAAGTTTTAGTGCAGAGCTAAGGTCTCATTTTTCAGTTCAGCAAACTTTTACCAAGGCAACAAATTCAAATTATTGCTGTACTGAAATTCCTCCATATTGGCATTTTTAATTCTAATTCTTTCACTGCTGTTACCATAATTTTATAAACTGCAACTGTTTCCTAAAGTAACATTTATAAAGTAAACTCTTTTAAAAAATTATTTGTCCTTTTTAGTTATACATGACAGTAGAATGTATTTTGACACATCATATATACCTGGGGTATAATTTCCCATTCTTGTGGTTATGCATAATGTGCAGTTACACTGGTATTCATATATGAATATAGGAAAGTTATATCCAATTCATTCTACTGCCTTTTCCCACTCTCACCCCCCACTCTTTTCCTCTTTTCCCTCCCCCCACCCACTTTGCCTATTTTAACTCAGCATCTCCATATCAGAGACAACAATGGGCCTTTGATTTTTTGGGATTGGCTAATTTCACTTAGCATTATAGCCTCCAGTTCCTTCCATTTACTGCTAAATGCCATAATTTCACTCTTTAAGGCTGAGTAATATATCATTGTGTGTATGTACCATATTTTCTTATAAAGTAAAATTTGATTGGCCAATAAAATTATTAGTATATTGAATAATTTTAATATGACTGTCTTCAAGTAAGCAAATAAATGTGACTTATTGTCTTTATTTCTGAAAAGTTTCACTTAATTTGCTTCTAACAAAGAGAGTAGGGATATTACTATTATTACATATCCCGTTTTCAAGGGCTGGAAATGTAGTTCAGTAGCAAAGTACTTGCCTAGTATGCATGAGGCTTTTGGTTCAATCCATAATAATACAAGCAAACAAGAGCACCAAATTTATATGTAAACTGTCATGCTCATACTAAGCAGTAAAATCATTTTACCTAGGCCACTGACCTTTTCTGTGGTAACATCAATGCCAAAATTACCCACTGTTGAAAGGTTGCAAGACATAGTGCCAGTGGATGATGGACTCTGAAAAGCAATTATTCAGATGAGGCAAATTTGTTCGAAAGTAAGTATCTAAACCCATTTATGCTGATATACCAAAATACCTTACAACCTGTAATTTGTAAGAGTGGACTTTTCTCAAAGTTCTTGACCCTGGGAAATTCAGGGTCAAGGCATAGGCAAAATAAGTGTCTGGTGAGGGTTGTTCTCTGTTCCTAAAATGGCACCCTGTTGTTAATATCTTCACAGTACAGAAAGCAAAGGCCATGGAAATCAAATGTTTGTGGAGCCTCTTGTATAAAGTCCTTAGTCCCTTTCACAAAGAGAAGAGTCCTGAAGTCCTAACTAAAGACCCAACTTTTCCATCCCATCCATTTTCATTAAGTTTCAAAAGCAGAATTTTGGAGGGGACATATTCAAATATTATTGAACACAAAATAAATAGAAGTTTTAAATTTCAGACCACACTAAATACATTATGAAAATAATACATACATAAGTGGCATTGTAATAAAAAAAAAACTGGAAACTGTCACTCCCCTCTAGAATTCAAAGAAAAAACAATTTTGATTCTTGAATGGTATTTTTACCTATGAAGGTTTTTTCTTTTTGTTTTGTTTTGGTTTTTGATATCAGGGATTGAACTCAGGGTCACTCAACCATGAACCACATCCCCAGCCCTTTTTTGTATTTTATTTAGAGACAGAGTCTCATTGAGTTGCTTAGCACCTCACCATTGCTGAGGCTAAATTTAAAATTGGAATCCTCCTGCTTCAGCCTCCTGAGCTGCTGGGATTACAGGTATGCACCACTGTGCCCAGCATCTATGAAGTATTTTTAAAAAAACAAAAATAAACTTAACAAGGGTCTTCTCCTTTACCTTCATGCTTTTCACTGTCCCAAACATAACCAGATTAAGAAAGGAAGGAAGGAAGGAAAGAAAAGGAAAGGAAAAAAAAAAACTCAACTATAATGGACTTCAATCCAGTGTTGCTAATATCCCCAGACTTCCTTTTCCTATCAACTCCTTATGAAAGTTAATATAACATTAACCCACTAAATGCAAAAGTACAGAGTTAAATTTGTCTCATAACCAGAACACATTGCATTCCAGGGACAAAAATAGAACTATATAGTGTGACTCTCTCTGTTAACTAGTGCAGACCATCTAGGTCAGATTTTATATTTAAGTATAAAATTTTCCATGTATCAACATGTATATATTCTTCATATACTTATATTGTTTTTGAGAACTGTAATCAAAAGGGAAAGACAATATACATTTGCAAGGAAATATCTAATCTGTTCAAATAGCTTCAAAATAGAATGTTGAGGCATTAAAGATGCCAGTCAGTAGCTTTAAAATCCCAAACTATCTAAAATCAAATAACAGAGGCTGTTAAAGTATTCTATTCCTCAGTCTGAAATACTGAAATAATTTTATTCCTTTAGAGAATATTTGAAGTTCCAAAACAAACCCTATCCTTTTACAAATAAGAGTATTGCACTAGACATGCTTAAATTATTTTAAATTTGTAAAATATCAATTCTTTACAATTCTTTACAATTGACAAATATAGACACTTTCAGAAATATACATCCCCTAATTTCCAATGTCTAGGAAATTAAAGAATGTAATAAGTATTAAAGAATTTTCATAAAGAAATTTAACAACCTATAAATTTTTAGAATTTTAACAACCTATAAAATTAATTCCCTAAGAAAATTCTTAATAAGATTTTTGGGAAAGGGAAATAAAGACCATGTAAGAGGTGCACAACCATCATTCTAATCCACAGCGTTATTTGTGCAAAGTTCAGAAAATGATCAACCAGATATTTTTTCCTAAGGATAGCCATCCCATTAAATTTGGCATTTATTGGTGTATGATGTTTCAATATTCAAATTTGTTTCAAATTCTTAATTACAATAAAATTATCTTTCTCCATTACTACACTAAGTTTTTAGAGAATATCTTGTTCCATTTCATGGACAAAACAACACTGTGAGACCTTTGCATCCATTAATAAGTCTAATCAATTATTTACATATTCATTTATTCATCTTTTGACAAATATTTTAACCCCTTCAAGATGTTCAATAATTTCTGGAATTTTGAATATAAAACTTACTTCATGGAGTTGGGTAGGAAAGTAGTATGATTTATGCCAAGACACCATAAAATATGATGTAGACTTATTATACCTTTGTTACGAGAAATAGATTCCTTAAATATGGATATCATAGAGGTAATTTTTTAATTGTGACATTGAACAAAGTCCCTGTTTATAGTGAAAGAAATTGTCTTGAGTAGTCTCAGAATCATTGAAATATGCATATGCTGGTAATTAGCCAGCACACCACAAGGAAGAGTTGATACTGGGAAACTTGATTAAGTCATTAAAAACAATAAGATTTTTAACAAGGGGAGGAAGAATGCTCCATAACAGTAACCACTTGGAGGGCATTAATGACATTTCCTTCCTTTATATTATATTTTCTCATTCATTTAACAAAGTGAACAGTTTGTTAGAAGTTACAAAGCATTCCCCCAAAAATCTAAGCATCAAAGGACATTTTACCTAGATATTTAAAATTTACTGGTGCATAATAATTATACATAATAACGGGATTTATTGTGATATCTTTGCATATGCAAATAACATAATTGGTCAATTTTATTCTCCAACTTCATTGTATTAGTCAATTTTGTGTCACTGTGACCAAAATACCTGATAAAAACAACTTAGAAGAGGGAAAGTATATTTGGGGCTTGCAGTTTCAGAGGTCTCTGCCCACAAATGACTATAAACTTGCCATCCTCCTGCCTCAGCTTCCTGAGTTGATGGGACATCACAAACTCTTGAGTGTGAATCCCTCTAAAAATTAAAAGCAAGTTACCTACGTACAGTATAGAGTGGTAAAGAGCAAACCTTGTCATTCTGATAGGGTGAAGTAGGGGTTGCAAAATGAAGGAATGGTGTGGGCAGCCACCCATGGCCTGTAGGAGAACCAAGCTTGGTTGAACTATTAGGGAAATCTGGCTTCAGGAACTCACAATTATGGAAAATTGAGATTGCCTGAAGCATATGGTTATCCTCCAATGGTTCACCACTGAAGTTTGAATGCAAGTCATGGTTGTGGGAGTGACCCACTTGAGCCAAATGACTTAATTAACTCCATCTCTTATCCTATTTTTCACAGAAGAAGCTCCTACCAACTCCCTTTTGATTTGTACCACTATAAATAAACTAAGTGTGGGCTCCTTCATTTGTTAGAGCCAGACCCTTTTGGACGGCTCAACTGGTCCCAACCCCATTCTAAACATAAGTCTGTCTCCTGTCCTTATTCCTGTTAAATACATTTCTTAGCTATTATTTTGCAGTCAGCCTATCCCTCTGGCAGGAACACTTTTCCTCACCCACACTACATGAGTGAGAGAATGGGACAAAGCAAGACCTAAACGTAGCCTGGCAAATAGGTCCTGTAACTTTGAGTACAGAATGCAGGACTTGTGGTAGCAGCAATATGTGATTTCCAAAGGACTTGTATAGCCCCACCCCTTTGACCTTGCTGATTTCAGCTCACATGGGCTCGATTTCAACCTTGCTCTCTCTGCAACCAGCACCCTTTCTTAGAATGTTGTGCTGCCTTGAAATTTCCTCTGCTAGATTCATTAGTCCATCTCATTTAAGTTCATTCTCACACAGTCTCAGGATATGGGCAAAATTCTGGCAAAATATTTGCCAGAATATACCATGAGTGGCGTCTAGTCCAAGTGCCATTAGTGTCTTCATTTTCCTCTAAAACTTAATGAGCACACTACACATTCATATTGGCATTTAGGTCTTCTGAGCTTTGACAAGAATCACCCACTACACCCTACCAGAAACATCTTTTCTAGCCTGCATCTCTACAATTTTCCAAGTTGTTGCCACAAATCAGATCAAAATGTTTCTGAACCACATGATCAGGATAGTTACAGCAACAACCAATTTTCTCTGGTACCAGTTTCGGTGTTTGTCAGCTTCATATCACTGTGATCTGAGGACCTGACAAAAACAACTTAGAGGAGGGAAAGTTTACTGGGAACTCATGGTTTTAGAGGTCTCAGTCTATGATTACCAAGCACGTTGTTCAGAGTCCCAGGTGAAGCAGGACATCATGGGAGAAGGTGTGGTGGGGGCACCCTAATCCATTCATGGCCATCCAGGAAATTGGGGGGGGGCAAGTAAAGGAACAAGATGAGTCCTTTCAAGATACACCCCAGTGATTCACCTCTTCCAGTCACACCTTACCTGCAGACAGTTACTACTTAGTCCACTCAACCTAGGATGAACTTACTAGCTTACAGATCTCCTGGTCCAATCATTTTCACCTCTCAATATTTCTGATGCAGGAGATTCAGAGAAACCACATATCCAAATCATAGCACTCATATAAATCATGATATAACGCTTAAAATATGTTTTATTTTTCAGTGTCATTTCAAAAAGTTTCTGCTTCGACTTAAAAAGGATTAATTTAGGTAAATAATTTGGCTATCTCATATTTTAAACATATGCACTCAAAATGCATGAGAAAATTGTTTCAAGCATAAGTTTCAGAAAAACTGTTTTGAAATATATTCAAAACAGTTTTTCTGAAAATTGTAATTATTTCTTACTTTAATTAATATACTTACCTATGCAAATTTAGTAGTTTATTCAATTATTTTCATTATTTAAAAATTTTTGTTAAAAAGGCAATACTAGTGTTTCCAGTCACATCTATCTTTTCCAAATAAAAAGGAGTAACACATTTGCAAATAAGTACAAAGAACAGAAAAAGAGAAAAGTGAAAATATTCTATTAACTCCTACCAGAGAAGTAGAAAATATTCTTTTTATGTATTTCTTTTTAGATTCAAAGAGAGATAAGATAATCGTAAGTTTAACTCTCTTTTCCTTAATTATATATAGAAGACTCTCTGAGATCATTAACATTGTCTTCTTCATAAGTACAAAGAACAGAAAAAGAGAAAAGTGAAAATGTTCTATTAACTCCTACCAGAGACGTATAAAATATTCTTTTTATATATTTCTTTTTAGATTCAAAGAGAGATAGGATAATCATAAGTTTAACTCTCTTTTCCTTAATTATATATAGAAGACTTTCTGAGATCATTAACATTGTCTTCTTCATAATCCTAATTTATTCCATTCAAAAAATATTAGAGAATTGAAAATATCTATAAAATGTCAAGATTAATTTAATGAACCTAGTATTATTATTACTCAACAACAGTTATCAAACATATAACAAGTTTTGTTTCTTACATGTCATGATTATTTCAAAATTAATTCCAGATGTCACATTATAACATCTTTATTTTTAATGAATGTTAAAAAATATATTTTTATTTACCACAATTCTTTTAATCTTCCTTCTTTTGTTCAATATTTAAATTTTTTTCAATCTTAACTTTTATATACTATTTTAATATCTCTTTTCAACTTAAAAATTATAAAGACTGAAATGACTAGTAAAAAAAAGGATATTCATAGAAGTAAAAATAGCATCAAATTGAGTGTTAATTAGTGGGAGTCTGAAATTGAAATGTAATTCTTTAAGCTTCAGCTTATCACATCTATCAAATGAGAATTAAAATACTAATCTTAACAATAGAATTGTAATAAATAAGATTTACTCCTATAATTTCTGGCACAAATAGGTACCGCCCCAGCTAACTAATTTTATTCTACATCTTCTACCCATATGGATAGAAGAGAAATTATGAATCTGAGAAGACCCTTACTGCACAGGTTTTGAAAGAAAAATTTTTTTGATCAAGTATAATATAATTGTGGCTTTATCATGTAAATCAGTAGGAATTAATTAATCTTTATTCTAATAATTTTTATATTTTTGTGTTCAAATTATCCTTATAGATAAATCATTCCAAGATTTCACTGAATAATAAATATAGAAGTGCTTAAAATTCATGCATTATGTTTGATAAAATATAATATAAATTTTACAATTGTATTTGATGCTGTTGAAATACAACTATAAAATAGGACATATTTCTATAAATTATTTAACTTCCAATCTATTACCAAAATTCTCAAATTAAGGAAACATATTACTGTATAGATATTTCAGTAAAAATATTTTATGCATATGAAACACTCCACTGGCAGCTTTACTGATTGTAAAATAAAGTGTAAAAACAATATCTAATTTAATAAAATTTTAATCTGAAATATACATTTTTAAATGTATATATGCCTATGTTAATTTTTCTGAGCAGGAATAAAATAAAATTTTGTAAATTGACTTAAATTAACACTTTTAAAGAAATAAAGAATGAAATTACTGGACATAACTGGGCAAATCATGTTGCTATACACTGTAGAATGTACTAATGGCTTACAATGGCTTATACAAACCTTAAAATATTTATATTACAGAGAAAATTATTTAAATGCATTTATGAATGTCAACTAGCTCAAGTGAATTCTACAGCTATAAACTGAAATGTTGACCCAACCCAACGTATAGCACACCTAAAAATAAATGTTGTATGTTGTTTCTCTATCATTTTATTTTAATTTTTTATTTGTTCTATTTATTTGTTGATTGATTCATTGTACACAAATGGGCTACAACTTTTCATTTCTATGGTTGTGTGTGAAGTAGTCACACCATTTGTGTGATTATACATTTACATAGGATGATGATGTTTCACATTTACATACGATGATGATGTTTACCTCATTCCATTATCTTTCCTTCTCCCATCCTTTCCCCACCCTCCATTTCCCTCTACACAATCCATTCTTCCTCCATTCTTTGCTTACCGCCCCGCCCACACCCCCCCCATTATGTGTCATCATTCACTTATCAGAGAAAACATTTGGCCTTTGGTTTTTTGGGATTGACTTATCTCACTTAGCATGATATTCTCCAACTCCACCCATTTACCTGCAAATGCCATAATTTTATTCTTCTTTATGGCTGAGTAACATTCCATTGTGTAGATATACCACAGTTTCTATATCCATTCAACAACTGAAGGGCATCTAGGTTGGTTCCACAATCTAGCTATTGTGAATTGAGCAGCTATGAACATTGATGTGGCTGCATCACTGTAGCATACTGATTTTAAGTCCTTTGGGTATAGACCAAGGAATGGGATAGCTGGGTCAAATGGTGGTCCCATTCAAAGTTTTCTAAGGAATCTCCACAATGCTTTCCAGAATGGCTGCACCAATTTGCAACCCCATCAGCAATGTATGCGTGTACCTTTTTCTCCACATCCTTGCCAATACCTATTGTTGCTTGTGTTCTTGATAATCACCATTCTATTTGGGGTGAGATGGAATCTTAGGGTAGTTTTGAATTGTATTTCTCTAATTGCTAGAGATGTTGAACAATTTTTCATATATTTGTTGATTGATTGTACATCTTCTTCTGTGAAGTGTCTGCCCAGTTCCTTAGCCCATTTAATGAGGATTATTTGTATTTTTGGTGTTAAGTTTTTTGAGTTCTTTATAAATTCTGGAGACTAGTGGTCTATCTGAAGTGCATGTGGTAAAGAATTTCTTCCACTTTGTAGTCTCTCTCTTCATGTTATTGATTGTTTCATTTTCTGAGAAAAAGCTTTTTAGTTTGAATCCATTCCATTTATTTACTCTTCATGTACTTTGAGTTTTGTTAAGGAAGTCTGGTCCTAAGTTGACATGATGAAGATTTGGAACTACTTTTTCTTCTATTTGTTGCAGTGTCTCTGGTCTAGTTTCTAGGTTCTGGTTCATTTTGAGTTGAGTTTTGTGCAGGGCAGTCTATCATTTACCCATAAAAAAGTCAAGATCATTTAATTTCTTCCTGAAGTTCTTTAAAATGTCAACATTTGAAAATTTTGGAACTTTCATAAGACTCTACTAGAGATGTTCTCTTAAAAGTCTCAAGAAAAAGTGATAAGCAAATATAAGCTCAAATAGTTGCTATTAAGATTTTATTGATAGTTAAGGAAAAAAGTGTATGATCTATGTTCAAGTCTAAAAAATAGCACCCATATACCTAATACTCTTCTTAGAGGGAATCCATAGCTACTAGCTTGCAACAAAGACACTTCATAGGATTAATTAAATAAAAATAAATAGTTGACCCAGCCCCTTTCTCTACCCAAGGAGTTAAAGAGAGTACAGTGGAAACATTTTGACAGAATGTGTAATGTGCTTGTGGCAATCTGTAGTAAGAATAGGATCTTATGTACCTTCTTTTACTGAATATGTATCTGGGGTTGATTAATAGCATAAAAAAGAATGAAAGAAAGCAGTAAACTGCTTCCTGTCCTTGTGTAGACTTTGTTCTACTTAATGTGAAATGGACAGTAAGCTTTTTCCATTTTTGTGTCTAGGCATAATCAGTGTCAAAATCACAAACATTGATTTACATATTGTCCTGGAAAATTTGTCCTAGTTCCATCTCTTACAGATCAGAAAAGATTCAAATGTATCTAATATAACTTTAAAACAAAGACAAGTAATGTTCAATAGCAAAAATGTTCAAATGATAGCAAAAATATGTTTTTTGAAACAAAGGTTAGAAACTGAACTTGGAATCATAAGTGAAATATTACTATAGAATTAACAGACAAATGGATTGGCCACTTAAAAATTGTAAGCCAAAGGTAAATTATTTCATAACAGTTTAAGTTTCTATAAAATAAACTGTCCAGAGGTACTTGTTACCATCACACACAAAAAAATGTCAAATGGCTAAGATTAACTGGCAACATTAGGGAAGTCTTTTATTTCACATGCTTCATCTGTCAACACTTACTCTGTGCAGGCTCAGACTACTTAATTTCCCCTGAAGGATCCAGGGAGGAATTTGGTTACAAATGATTAGTATGTAAGTAGTCTTACAGTTCAAACAAACCAATGGACAATTTTAATTAGGTGTGATAGAGGTGCTAAAAATTATACAAAGCCATGACTAGAGTTTAGGCTGTTTGTGCAAAGTGGGTCTATAAATGTCCAGTTTGTGGTGATTTAATCTAAATAGTATCGTTATTACACTTCTTCTCCAGGATGCAGTTGTAATAAAAGCTTGAGATACTTTGGAGTTGTAAAATATAACAACATAAATGTGTTAAGCCCTCAGTCAGCAATACTGAGATCAGAAATATAATATCAAAGGGCTTGATTTTCTAAAAGAAAAAAATATATTTTTTGCTTGAAGACAAAATTTTCCTTTTTCTAACTTAATTTGTAAAATTCTAACATGTTGTGTGATTTTGGAGGTGTCAAAGTGGATTAACAATACTGATAGGCTGTTTGGTATAGCTAAATGAGAAAATGACTAGAAAAAATAAACTGTAACATTTGCTTATAATATTCCTAAAACCTTACTATATATCTAAGAGCTTAGTTGACAATAAAATTTCTAGAAAACTTATTGATGTAAATGTGTTACCAGCAAGTGTTATAATTCCTAGAAATAATATGTAAGTAAATAGACTAAGTATTCTGGAATCAGATTTCTTAAAGTATTTAAGATCTGTCAGTACAGTAGAAAATAATTTCTTTTTAAAATTTTATAAAGGAGCTCATACTCCATTACAATGTAAATAATAAACACACTCTTTCTAAGAATGTTATACTTTATATTAAATGAGAAACAAGAGCCAAAAAAAAACAACCTCTGAAAACATTTCTTGGTCCTAATAGTATGCCTCAAAGCTTTATGCAAACAATCTATAGAATAATAAATTGGGAGATATTTATTTTGTATTCATTATGTACCTAATCTTGTATTTACCTCTTAATCCTAGCTCTTCTTCTAATAGAAGAAGGCTATTGGTCCTTAAAGAGGACCAAACTCCTATTTAAGATGTGTGCATGGATGTATAGGATAAGGTATTTCTTTTGTATTATTGCGATATGACTATGAGCCCACACAATTAAGTGTTCCCTTATGTTGGAGGTTCTGATTATGGTTTTGTCGTAGAGAATGTCATACACTTGAGCTAATTGAATTTAAAGGGTTTGATATAGATTATTAAAAAACACTGAATTGTTACAGCTGAAGGGATCAGTGTTTCACCTGGATTTTTAGGAATGGCACTCAATGGCTCAGCATCTGCCATGATGCCAAAGAAGCCACTGCTTTTGCTAAAGCGAAGAAACTGAAAAATCCTCAGGAAGCTGTTTTTTCAGCATCCTGCTCTAGAAATGTCTTTTCTTCCTTGTCTGGTATCATAATGGATAGATTTTTTTTTTTCAAATGATAGTGTTTTGCTTCCCCCTCTCCCCTGTGAAGGTACCATACCATCTTGTCCAAATATAAACACATATAGATTTCAATGGCATCTGGGAAATGAAAGTTTCATTTTGGTCACAACACTAAAGAAAGGCAAGCTGCAAAGAGGGTTGTGTAGATTTTAAGCAAGACAATACTCATTGCCTCCTCACATGGGATCTATATGAAAGAAGAATCATTTTGGCCCTGCATATAAATCTATCTTATGACTTTGTGTTAGTCTTCAAGGTCCAGTTGAACTGAGGTTGAAAAATGATGTGGATCAAAATATTAGACTAAAAACAAGAACAAAACGTAAGGAAAAAACCTTGTATCATCAAATCAAAGAAGGATGCTAAAGGCAGCTATTCAGTCCCTCTGTTGTTCTAGGTACCACTATTGTTCTTTTGGACATTTTAGCATGAGATTGTCTTCCTAAGTGGGAGCCACTTGAGAACCCCTAATACTCCATAAAGAATTCACTGAGGTGTGATTCAAATTCGAAAGGATTCAAGATCAAGAGGATGCTTCAATGAGCATGTGGACAAGGTCACTCCAAGCCATTTATAGATCTGATATATTTTCCTGAGCGTCCAATCCTCCTGGGTGACGGCATTTGTCCTCTGCCCATGTAGAAGCCCTCAGCCTCCTCTTGGCCAGAAGAGACGAATGAAACAGGAGATCTCACATATTTCATAAAGATTAGAGTATTTAATAAATGGAGGAACCAACAAAGCAAAAGGTAATTTGAGGGAATTATAATTTTAAAGTGATTATTAAAGAATTTTGAGAAATTATGAGTGTCAGCTAAATTTCAAGAATAGCAAATTGTTTTAAATACTAATTATATAAAATTATGATGACACATCCATTAATTATTTATGAAATATTTGTTGGGTTTATATAGAAAGCTTATACATACATAAATCACATGAAACATAAAATCTAATAGAAGGCAAATGTTTATTAAATATGAAAATATTAAATGTTTTATAGAAGTCACAGAATTACAAAGTGAATGATCATTTCATAATTGAACTTTTGTAAATTTTTCCTTCTATATTCCTACTATGTAATAGATATTTAATACATACTTGTTAACTAAATCAGTGATCTATAAATGTGTGATTCATATAAGTCATTCATTTATTTATAAAAAGGTAAAGTAACATGGAAACATATAGAACAAAAATGTAGGAGTTAAATCATCATTATATACAAATTTATACTGAAAAACTATAGCATAATATGCAGAGATTGTTTTATTTGTATGGACTGAAAAGGTCACTAGGAAATCATATAATAAGGGATAAATAAACATATAACAACAACAGCTAGATTGCTATTGATGTAAAACAGCTTAAAAATGTGTGCAATATGTATGAATTAAAGACTTTTCAAAGTTACATTGTTAAAGTAGGTTTATCCATCTTCTTACCACTTCATTATTTCTATTGTAAGGGACCACTTGGAAATTTGCCACTTCTGGACAACTGAAAATGGTTAGAATTTCTGTTAGTTAGCCCATTCATTGTGTCCCTATGACTCTATTCATATTATGAAAGGTATCACCAAAATGTCCATGAAACTGTGCAGTTTCTTTCTTTTTTTTCTTCAGGATTCCCATCTGTCCTGTAGAGTTCTCTGTTACATCCTTGGGTAATCTGGGAACCAACCTAGTTTCTATAACAAAGGCTAAGAATCATTCACTATTATTATGCAGAACTGATCTGTAATTTAAACCCCTTTTTGTGAATTCCCCCAGATTTTTTCTCACCATCATCACTGTGGTGATTTGTTCTGTGTCTAAAGCATTGAAATTCCCAGACCCAGATGGTTGGATAGCCTGATATTTTAGAATTTTGCCCTTATTCACTTTTACCTGTTAAGTGCCGTCAAGATATTTTTCTCCCATCTCTTTTTCAGGGATCATGAGAGTAAAATTGTAACAATAACTGCTGAGCAATTGTACAATACCTTAGAGAAACAGTGTGAAAGAGTTTTTTTAATGATATGAATTTTATTGAATTGTAACATTGGAGAAAAGTTTACAGAAATTGTATCTCACTTTATGTTTTATCTGTTAACTAAAAGAAATTGTTTGCCTTCATATTAAAAAATTTTAAAGCATATAAACTCAAATCAAGGATCTTGAATGTGAACATTTATAAGTTACAGACTTCACATCAAAATGTATAAATAATAATAACTAGTATAAATTTTATACCATAATTTCTCTTCCAAAATTATCCTATCATTTCTTTCAAGCTTCAAATTTCCCAATCGTCAATCTCAGGACTTCATTTTATTAGAAGTAAAAGGAAAAGAAGACTCTAAAATAAATTCTGTGCAAATATTTATCTTCATCAACATTAAAATTGATTGTTCATATTTAATTTTATGGAACCTAGATTCGTCAATCTTAGACCTAAAAGTCATCAATCTTAGATCATAATTTCATAGAAACATTATCATTAATTGCTAATTCTAGCAAACTATTAATTACTCAATGAATAGCAGCATTTAAAGATGTTTATACAAATAGTTTAATTGTACATTATAAAATTACAACATACTGTTTTACAGAAACACCTAATGTGTTAGTGAACTGTTCATTGTGGGGACAAAAACAACTGATAATAAAAACTTAGAGGAAGAAAAGTTGATTTGACCCATGGATTCAGAGGTTTAGTCTAAGGTCAGACCACTCCATGACTCTAGGCCCAAGATGAGGCAGATGTTTATGATAGAAGGTGTGGCAGTGAAAGGTGTGTCATATGCCCATGACAGTCAGGAATCAGAGTAGGAAAGGGGAAGGGGCCACAGAGAAGATGACTCCTTCCAGGTCCACTCCCCATAACCTGCTTCTTCTAGCCTTGATGCACTTGCCTACATTTACCACCCAGTTAGTCTACTCAAAATAGGATGGAGTGATTAGATAACATCTCTCATAATCTGATTATTTTAATGCCAAATATTTATGTATTAACCCAAGAGCGTTTGGGGGACATCTATGTCCAAACTATTTTTTCTTCCACTGACTCCCAAAAGTTCATGTCCATCTCACAATGCAAAAAATAGTTCATCTCTAAGAGTTCCCATAGCCTAAACAGTTACAGTATTGCCCAGAAGTCAAAGTTCAAAATATCCTCTGAGACTCCAGGAAAAGCCTTGGCTATGAGCCCCTGTACAAATCAAACTCAGGCAACATACATCCAATATATATGGCACAAAGTCAACTTTTCCATTCCAGAAGGGAGAAATACAAGCAAAGAAAGGAGGAATGGAACCAAAACAAGACCAAAATCCAGCTGAGCAAACAAGTCATGTATTTCCATATCTTGCATTAGGGCAAATGGAAGCGTGATGCTGATGTGATCTCCAAAGGATCTGGGCAGCCCACCACATCGGCTTTCCCAATTGTAGCACTCATGGCCTCTCTCTCTGCCTGGCTCTCTCTGCGGTCATTAGCTTTCCATGGCAGACAATCCAGTTTACATCTCTTACATCTCTTAATTCCTGGGTTCTTCATTCTACTTTCAGCCTCAGTTATGTAGCTTCATACATTGACCTCTCAGTGGAAATCCACAGAGATTCTGACCCTGCTGTACTATGCCTAGTCTCCAAACTCTCCTTTGAAATCACAGTGGAAACCTCCATGACTCCTTGACTCCAATATCCTGCATTCTTGTGAACAAAGCCCTGGTCTACTGCAAGCTCAAGCAGTAGTTGTGTCCCCTGAAACCACAGTTGCAGTGGCTGAGCATTGGGTGCTCTGAGTACCTGGATGGTGAAACAACTTCCTAGGCCACCCTGTGCAAGCAGTGTCCCCAGGATCTCTTCTCTAGGGCATTTTTATTTTCATACCCCTGATCCTGCCATGGTTTTGGTTCTGATAATTCCTGATATCTTTTCTATTATCTCTGTGCAGAGTCCCCACTTTGGTGTTTGTAACTCTTCAACAACTAACATTCTTTGACTCCATTTTTACATTACTTTTCTGGCTAAACTACAAACTTTTAAATTCCTGTTCTGCTTTCTGCTCCTGATTCTCACAGTAAACTTGACTAAAATCTGATGACAATATTCCTGTCACCACCTGAATGTTGTGCTGCCTTAAAATTTCCTTCGCCAGCTTAATTAATCCATCACCTTTAAATCTGGCCTCACACAAAGTCTCAGAATATGGGCAAAATATAGAAAAGTGTTTTGCTTTCATTTTTAAAAAACTTTTGCTAGAGTACGGCATGGATGTCCTCTAGTCCATTTCCCAACAGAATGCTTAATTTCCTCTGAAACTTCATAAGCACATTCTCTACAATCTGCATTCCTATCAACATTCTGATCTTCTAAGCTCCACCAGACTCACACATTATGCTGTTTACAATATTCTAAGGTTTCTTTAACCTGAATCTTCAAACTTTTAAAAACTCCTCCCACAAACCAGTTCCAAAGGCTCTGACACATGGCAGGTATGTCACAATTACAACCCCATGACTTGATACCACGTGTCAGTCAGTTTTTTGTCCCTGTGAACAAAATAACTGTCAAAAACTATGAAGAGGAGAAAAAGTTGATTTTGACTCATGGTTTCAGAGCTTTAGTCTATAGTTAGCCACCTCCATGACTCTTAGCATAATGTGAAGCAGAATATCATGGTGGACAGATATCTCACAGAAACCAGGAAGTGTGGAGAAAGGGAAGGGGCCAACAAGGAAGATGAACTCTTCCAAGGTGCACCCCCTGTGATCTCCTCCACCCACGGACCACATTGTAGTTAATACCCAGTGAGCCCATACAAAGTAGGATGGTGTCATTAGGTTACAGTCCTCATAATTTAATAATATTACCACTAAATATTCATGCATTAACATAGGAGCTTTTGAGGAGGAGCAGACAACTCATATCTAAACCATAATATTCACCTTGTAAGAAAATGTAGGTTAGCATTTCAACCACAAGATTTAAGATTTGATACAATTGAATTCAACCTTACCCCAACTTTATTTTTCCTTGTGAAATGGAACATATCATTTATTTCATCATCTCTTTTTAATCTGTCAAGTGTATATTATGACAACATCCATTTCTCAGCTTACTGATAGGAAGGTGATACTACATAAAGGTGAATTAGTCATTTGAGCTCAATAATTGCTGGATATTTTAAATACTTTTTATCAAGTCTCCAAGTTTATTCTTTATAGTAAGGCTCATGAAGAGTGCTGTTTTCTAATAATTATGACAACATATTTTTCAGGGCATGGTTAATAACTAGTGTCTCTAGTAATTACTTTCTATTTGGAACATTTCTAATAGATTATGCTTAGGAAACTGCTTTCATGTGTCAGGAATGATTACGCTTTTAATATCTTTCCTGTGAGTGGATATAGTAGCTCATGGCATGTTGTATAGCATTCTAAGTAGAATGTTTGTAAATAAGTCACAATGTGAAATCAATTTTTCAAAGTTATTTCTCTAGAAATTGAGAGCTAAAATACTTTAGGGTGTGGTTCAAAATTTGATGTGTCCACCCTTAATTTGAATCCGGCTGGATCTCTTTATTCAGGTTCCATTTTTTTTTTTTTTTTTTTTTGTCTAGACTGTACCAGACTGTCCTCTCATTTCTCAAGCCCTTTGTTAATAGTAAGTCCAAATGACAAAATTTCTTTGCACCTGCATAAAGTTCATTGAGTACTGATTCTTTATCAGTTGTCTTCTGTGGGGTTCTTTGTTTTCTTCCAATTTGCTTTACAAAATTCTGGCTGGCTGTTTGGATTTTTAAACACACTTGAAATAGCTTACCTCTTTTTATAACTTGATGGCTTTTTGTGCAAATGTACCCTATCTGTAACTCATGTTCTCTTGGCAACAATCAGTTTCCGTGTTCTGTGTCCTGAGGCCCCTGGAGAATCATTCACAACTCCTTTCAGCAAAACTGCAAAGGTCTGAAGTGAAAAAGTAAAAGTTCCATCCCAGGCACTATGACATTTAGTATATAAAAAGAATAAACCTGTGTATGCCTCTACTCTAAATCAGTTTGACCAGTCTATTGCTATTTCATCACTTGAAACCAATTACATGGTTAATATTTCATTAATATTAATCAACATTCATCAGTTGGAAAACCCTCTGACTTCACTACTTTTGTTAATATTACCACAGCAATTATAGTTAGCAAGATTAAAATCTGTGAAACAGCATGAAGATTTCTAATAGTTTTGAACCAGTGTTATTTTTAACATCAGAAGTCTTATAAGACTTCCTTTTTGATAGTCATCTCTTTATTTCCATTTTTACAGAGCCACCTTAATTCAGGACTTTGCTATTTCTGTGCCTTTAGCCTTCAAGGGTGTGATAGCCTACTAATTAGTTTCTTTATCAACAATCTTCTTTGTCCACTGGTATCGGATTATTTTTTCTGAAAGGTTATTTGAATCTTGGTTTTTAGTGTCAGTTTTTAAACACGGCATTACAATAGCTAGATGCTCAGTGATTCAAGAAGCTCTTTGGAAAATCATTTTTCTTCAAAAGATAAGGACTGAACAGGATTGTCATTGATTTGTTTTGCTCTTTTGTAATATACTGTCGCCAATTTTTTCAATTAAATATCTCATTTTTCTTAAGTGTTTTCTATTTAAATTTAACTCCTTAGTGATTAAACCTACGTTTCCTGTTACTGACATAAATGATTTTTAAAAAATCAACAAATCAGTCAAGCATAGTGGCACACCCTATAATCCAAGATGCTGAGGGAACTGAGTGAGAAGGATCACAAATTTGAGACTGGTCTGGGGAATTTAGAGAGATCCTGTGTGATGGTTAGATTAGATTGTCAATTTAATTGATTTAAAAGACTTCTGGGTATGTTGAAAGTTTTTCCAGAGATGTCTGACATGTGGTCAGCAAACTGAGTAGGGGTACATGCCCTGATTGTGGGCCGTACAGCCTCACAGAATGGAAACCTAATTGGAAGGAGGACAGAAAGAAGAGGAAGCTAATGTGAATGACAGTACAGTTTGTTTTACTTCTGCAATCTCCTGAGGACATCAGACTCCAGCTCCTCCATTATCTCAAAAAGGACTCTAACTAGAGATTCTCCAGGGAGTTTCCAGGCCTTCAGTCATGGACTGGAGATGCATAATTGGTCCCTTTTTTTTTTTTTTTTTTTTTTTTTTTGAGGCTCTAGCATTTTGAGCTGAGCAGTTATGGTTCCTTCAGTTCTCCAGTCTGGGAATTGCCACTTTGGAACTCTCCAGTTTCTGATCCTACAAGCCAATCAAATTAATCCTCTTTTAATAATCATATGTGTGTGTGTGTGTGTGTGTGTGTATGTGTGTGCATGCATGCATGTATATCATGTTGATTTTGTTTCTTTAGAGAGCACTGACTAATGCACACTGTCTCAAAATAAATATAAAAATGGCTCAGGAAGTGGCTCAGGAGTTAGCACATTGGTAGTGTTTGCTTATCATGTGCAAGGCCTGTATTCTATCTTCAATACCACAAATAATAATAATAATAATAATAATAATAATAATAAATCAAGTAAAGTGATTAGAATAACTAAAAATAAATCTTTTGCCATTATAACAGTAGATATGGGAAAAATTTATAAACAGTATGTATAAACTAGAGCTATATTCCTAAGAAAAGATTCAAATTTATGTACAGAATTATGCACAGCTACAGCTAATATTAGTCATTGAATAACTAAATATGGAAATACATTTCAGGTAGAGCCCAAAAAGGAAATACTATGTAAAAATTTTTAAAAATCAAAAAACTTTATTTTAATGAGTGTGCTACTCGCCGGTTAATTTGTCACATTTTAATATGTTCCTTCAATAATTATATTTATATTTGTTTTGTTTTGAAAATAAAAGAATTTCCAAAGGAGTTGCATGGCAACTTTCTCTCTTTGATTTTAAGATATGTATCTTAGGATATGAGATTAAACAGCATTCCATTAAAAGGCATGTTTTACTTCATAATCAACTTGAGGTATATATTTACAAACATTGAATTCACACTTGAGACTAAGTTTTATTTCCCTTGTTTGCTCCTTTACAATAGAAATGAAACCAACTAGAAAGGACTATCACTTGCAAGAAAGCCACTGTGCAACCACAATGTGTTGTATCTTTTCTTTCCATTTAAACATTAACTTTGAAGCAAATAATGAATTTTATGTCTCTGAGATAAAGCTAAAAATTTAAGATTCTGTTAAAGTAAAAAAGCATCAAATGATTTTTTTTAAATCATCAGTTATATAAGTCTACCTTTTAAATTTCAACTGCAGCATATTGCAGCATAGGTAAAAATGTCTGAAACAGTTTGAAAGAATACAGTAGTTTGGACAGTCTAGCTCAAGCTACTAGTTCCCACATTAATCACACTGCTTGCTGCTGTGTAGTTGGGAATTGAAAATTAATTGAAAAATATTATTTGCTTGCAAATAGAGATATTAGGTTTCTATAATGCATAAATAAATTATTTTAGTCTAAAAATGAACTGGAAATTTTTAAAAAATTTAAGTACAAAACAAGTCAAGTACTAGACCTTTCATGTACTTTTATACATTCTATCTTGTGACTTTTACATTTAAACAAAATTTCATAAGCATTTAGATAAGTATTGTTTATTCTGAAACAGCAATGAGCCAGGGATTCTATATCCCTTCTCTTACTTAATAGTCAGAAATATTATTCAATATTTACATCAAAATATACACCTTACAATAAGTGAACAAAAGTCATCAGATTCATTAACTCACCTAATTTAATATGGCATGTAAATGTTACATTAGAAATGAAAGTTTTCATCTTCTTCCAAAGCATAGGGGGATTATATTTAAAACATATGTTTATTTAAAAGTGGCTGTATTTAATCACTTTTCTCAGAAGACTCTTCTAGAGGGAAAATAAAACAAAATAAAATAAACACCTCTGTTGGATAATTACTTTAAAAGGTGCTATGACTTAAGATTGTGGACAATCGATGCCACTATTCAAGAGTTAGCAAAAAAGAATAAATAAAAAATTCAATTCACCAAACAATTCTGCTCTAACACTCTCTAGTATTTATCCAAAAAAACTAAATTTAGCACACAATTGCAATACATTCATACCTGTGTTTATAGCAGTTCAATTCATGATAACAAAAGTATGCAATCACCTTGTTTGTGTATCAGATTAGTGTATAAAGAAAAGGAGATGTGGTACTGAGTTATAAACAACTGAGTTTCATTGATCTATAAATAAGAATGAAATTATATCTTTTGCTGGAAAATGGATGGAACTAAACATATCATGTTAAATTAAATGAGCCAGACTTAAAAATTCAAAGGTCAAATGTTTTTCTTTCATTTGTGGAGAAAAAAAAGTGGAAAAAGAGATCTTGTGGAAATAGAAGGAAGACGGGTGGAGCAGAGGAAAGGGATCAGCAAGCAGGAGAGGGGAGGAGGTGCTGGGGAATGAAATTGTGCTGTATGAATATGTCAAAATGAATCCCACTTATGTATAATAATAATGTATAAGTAACAATTTTTAAAAATAAATAAATGTGTTCTACCATGTCTAAAACATTATCTAAATCACTACCATTACTTTCTTGAACGTCTACCAAAACAGAGTCCTCCTATTCACTCACACCCTACTTTACTTACTTTTTATTTTAACTATGTGGAATTGGTAATAATTTCTATGCATTTTTAAATGTATAGGCTGTATATATTAAAGCAGTTTTGTCAGTTGATTGTACAGTCCACGTTATGGTTTGAATCAGGAATGTCCCTGAAAAGCTCATGTACCAAAGGTTTGATCCCCAAGTGCAGTCATGTCTAGAGGTGGGGATTTGGGGAAGTGATTGGGTAATTAAAGTTCCAACATCATCAGTGGATTAATCTATTGATAGATTCATAATTTGATGGCATTATTGGGAGGTAGTAGAAACTTTAAGCAGTAGTACCTAATTGGAGGAAGTAGGTGAATGGGTGCATGTCTTGGAAGAGTAGGTCTTTTCCCTAGCCCCTACCTTGTTTCTTCTTTGCTCTCCAACTGCTCCAGGATGAGTGGTGCTGATCCACTTCACCCTCTCCATCATGATGTCCTGCCATACCACAAACCCAGAAATCAAAGAGTCGGCCAACTGTGGACCAAAACCTCTGAAACTAAAATAAACCCTTCCAACTTTAAGGTGCTTTTCTCAGATATTTGGTAGCTATGACAAAAAGCTAACAATGAAAAATATGGTATTAATTAAATAAGTATATCAGTAGAAGACTTTGTAATCATTTAAAAGTATACCAAGTGGTTTTTTCTTCTAATGCTTTATTTCCTTGACTTCTGTATATTATTTTACTCAAGGAATTTTTCCTGCCAGAGTGACCAGATGGGGATGCCTTTAACCAGAGCCTGAAAAACAAAATATTTTGAAAACAAGTAGCTTTATTGTTTGAGGAAAACAACACCAAAAATCAAACATAAAGATGCTTTATTAAGTTGCCCATTGCTTTAGGTGTCTGAATATCAATCCATGGAATCTTGTGAGATGCCTTAGGTAATGTGTCCTTACACTTCTTGTCTGAGGAAGAAAGGGAGAAGATTTTCCTCAACAATTCCCATCATTCATGTATATAGGTCAACACCTTTCAGATTAAGTTATGCCCCCTACCAAGTGTCAGTGCCAAATAATTTTTAAGGTGACCCACACTTTGTATTAGATAAACCATGAGAGACAATAAATGATAGGTACACGCTGCCAGCCAGAGGAGCGTTGTAGTCAATTTGCACCTGTGCAGAGCAAGCTGACACATGTACTGAACCCACATCAGGATTAAAAGTTGGGATGGATAAGATTTGAAATGAAAAAAAAAAAAAAAAGAGGAGAGACCCTTGTCATCCCTGAGATCAACGTTAGTCATTCCATTTTCAGTTCTTCACAAAGTCCAAGTCAAGGTGGTGGGAGGGAAACAGTGAATGGGACAAACAATGGATCCCTGCTACTATAGCTTTTCCTGAGGCCTTAATAGAGAACATCACCAGCCTAACCAGTCATTCTGAACTCTTGCTGCTCTAAATCTGTAATCAGATGGTCCAGATTGTCATTCTCAACATGCCTGAGATCTTAGTTTCCCTGTTCAGGCCTGAGCTGTAATTGCTGTTCACAATTATTATTTGGCACAGATGCCTTAGGAATTGCCCCAGTGAATTTCCTTCATTAAGAATATGCCACAACCTTTTCCCATTGTATGGAAATAATTCTAGAATACCAATGAAATCAAGGTCACTTTTGCAATTAGTGTGGCAACTCATATATATAACTACTAGTTTACAGACAGGAGAAAGCAAAGTGGCAAGATAGTGTTTGTGTCTTCCAGTTCAGTGGAATCTTAATATGTCCCCACAAGAGAACACTTATTATGTTCTCTCTGACTGACTGACTATGGGTGTTTTCCATATTGATGGCCCACTGTTAGCCTCAACTGCTGGAAATTTAGTCATTGTGCAGTGAAACTCATTATAACAACCTCACTATAAAGGAAGCCCATGCTATAAGGCATGATGTAGCCTTGCCAGTGTAGTTACGTGATACACAGGCCTATCATTTCTGCACTAGGTTGACCAAAAAATAAAATAAAATAAAAGCACAAAAAGATTGACTGGCATCAACTGAATAAGGCATCCTATTTATCTGATTTTCATGTCCTTCTCCAGTTTTGGATGTGTTCTGCTGGGTATTAACATTAATAAACTTTGAGGGCATTGCCATGCAATTTCTTCAGAATATCATACCATGATCTCCTAATCTTGCTACTTCTAAGAGTCTGAATGACTCAGGAGTTTATGTGTAAATGCACTTCAGGTTGCATGTTTCCTCCTTATGATTTTAACTCTAGAGTGTCTAGTTCAAAGTTTAACTCACTAGGCAGATTCCTCTTCTCACTGCTCTAATGTTATAATATAACTGCAGTGTATTTCCAATTACAATCAACAATATGTTTTATTGCACTTTCTTTGAATTAGATGTGATATTTCCCCTTGATAAAGGGGTAAAGGGCAACATCCCTTACATACCTATGTATGAGTCAAAAGAGAAGCTTTTGTCCAAAGAATATTAGTCAAGCTGTCAGTACCAATTTTCATGTCATTTACTTTTGCCTTTTGGAACTGATTCTTCCTATTCTTTGTTGTGCCATTTTCAGTAGCCAGGAGGTTACTGCAGCAGCAGGAAGAGTTGACTCAGTAGATACCATGCTAAACAGCTCATGATAGAAAGATCTGATTATATACTTTCTTGGTGTTCACAAGCTCATTCTCTTCCAATGTTGAGTATTGTGTCAGAGACCTTATTTTCAGATTTCAGGTTTTGCTCTGGAAGGTATATGCATGTTCTAGTATCTTAGGTCCATGATCATCACACAGCACACTGATGGACCAGGATACTGTCCACATCACTGGATCACAGAGATTACTTGTATGTTGAACCTGTTGCACAGCTCTTGCTTGGTCTGAGTCATACAAAAATTGGTTAAAATTTTGCTTTGTTATTACCCTATTATTGTCCTAATGTTCAGATTTGTTAACACATTAATGAGATAGAGATGTGATGGGAACTAATACCTATGCATCTTTTAAGCACATGATACTGTTGCTCATCATTTCAGTACTTCCAAGGCAGCTATACTGATTTTGATTTGTGATATTGACTAGCAAGTAGATATTTTCCACTTGTGGGTTCCCTCCACAATGACTTTTATCCACAGGTCAAGGAATCAATGGGCAGCCTTTGAGTTTATTTACTTCAATTAGGAACTACAGGAGGGCAATAACTGCAGAATGGAATCCCAGATGCTCATCAGACATAGCATGAATCAGAACTCAATTTAAAAATATGGTCTTCCTAAGCTGATTCTCTAACTGGTGAAAATGACATTTTATAGACTTTTTCTTATTAATGTGTGTTTCGGCTACACATCTAAAAGTCCACAAAATGTTTCAATATTTTCTTGGTTCAATACACATTAACTGATAAATGGATACAGATCCTTCTGGGAAAGGATCAGGAGAATGTTTCTAGTTTACTCATGTGGTGATATTGTCTACTCACTTTTAAAGTTCTTGTGTTATATTATATACCAAGAAATTTTAACAAGATATTTTATATGAATCAAGTAACACTCTCACAACTCTCTCTTTGTCACCCTCTATTGTTACATTAATTATGAACCATACTTAATATGCTAAAGAGTTTATGAACTTATAGAAAATATCAATGGACAAGTGGATTTGAAATGTAGTTTCCCTTAAGATATTTTCTTTTTATTTATTTATTTATTTAGTTAGTTAGTTAGTTAGTTGGTTAGTTATTTTGGTTCATCATACACAAATGGGGTACAACTCCTGTTTCCCTGATTGTACACGAAATAGAGTCGCACCATTTGTGTAATCATACATGTATATAGGGTAATGATGTTTGTCTCGTTCTGATATTTTTTTTCTTCCCATCACCTTCTCCCCAACCCTCTTTTTCCTCTCTACAATCAACCCTTCCTCCATTCTTGCCTCCCTCCCACCCCCCATTATGTATCATCATCTGCTTATCAGAGAAATCATTTGGCATTTAGTTTTTTGGGATTGGTTTATCTCACTTAGCATGATATTCTCCAACTGCATTCATTTACTAAAATATTTTCTTAACAAACCATAATTATAGCAGATAATGCTGAGTTTGGTTGGCAATGCCAATGACATCTCCTACTATAAAACTGTAGGATCCTACAGACTTTCTTGTGTAAAAAAATAAATATCATAATTATTTATCTATTGCAAATGAACCATTTAGAATTTCTGTCTTTAGCTATATTCTTGTTAGCTAACAGTAAAATTCTATTATGACTTTTATTGTTAACCCTTGTAAACTACAATTTTACCTGTAAAATAAACTGTAAAATATTTTAATTAATACTTATGTTTATTTCTCCTGAATCTATTACTTATATATTTCAAACAATTTTTGTATTTATCTTTTAATTTTTTATAGATTATATTTTGATTCATTGTACACAAATGGGGTACATCATTTCATTTGTATGGTTGTACATGATGTAGATTCATACCATTCATGTAATCATACATGTACAGAGGGTAATGATGTTTGTCTCATTCCGCCATTTTTCATACCACCCTCTATTGGGGTCCTTAGCACCCTTGCTCTTCTCGACCAGCGACAAGGGAAGGGAGCACTCCCCAACAAGGCCAGACCGGGAAAGGTAGGACCGACTGACCGCTCGCACCCAGTTCTGGGCAGAGCACAATCAGATGTGTCAGGGAGACCAGTCACAGCAGGAACTTGTTTATTGAGGAAGTCACACAGCTTTTATGTAGGGTGAAGGCTAGGCAGGAACCAATCAGCTTAAAGGTCAACAAGGCACGGGGGAAAGGGGGGAGTTGGGGGGGTGGTTCATGCAGGTGAGAGTTCCATAGGACTATATGCCAAGCATGAGCTGATCACGTTCACGGAACTGTTGTTAACCAATCTCTGATGGTGATCTGATTTACTGTCATTAACTTTTGAAACCGCCTCTGAGGCCTTGATCTTGCTCACCCTCCAGGGAGTAAGGAGTCAGCCTGAGTTAGTTAATATATCATTAGTCCCAACATTTCCCCCTTTTTTGTTTTATATTAAGGGTGCGTCTGTCTTAGGTTGCCCCTGGGAGAGTCTTACCCGTCATAGAACATCACCCTAGCAGTTTGGGGGTCCACCTTACTTGAAGGTGTGCCTGTCTTAGGTTGTCCTCCTCTGAGGATCTTACCCGTCATTGACTACCACCTTAGCACTTCAGGCGGGCCCCTTAGGAGGAGCAGGCTTAAGGGAGAGACACATAAACCCCAGTGTCATGATCCATGATCCTATAGGGCTCCCAATCATCATTATGAAGGGCGGTATAATGCTGTTGGACCACCATGAGCTGCACAGACTTAAGCTTCCAGAGGAACTTAGAATGGAGTTCGCTCCTATGACGTTCCAGATTTTCTTGTAGGTTTTTGATTTTATCTTGTAGAGGTTTAGCTTTCATTAGGGGTTAGCAGAAGACCCGTGACCCTAAGAGGTCCATTGCGAAAGCAAAGCCAGCAGTCTTCTGCAAGATGGGGGTTAGTAAGGTTTAAAAGCTGAAACGTAGCCTGCAAGATGACCTGAGTTTCAGGATCAAGGTTGAGCTCTCCCCTCAGCTCCAGTAAGGCTAAGGGGTGATAAACAGGGAACCTAGGGCTTGATTCTGCTAGATTTTGTGTAGTCCTTTCAATTTGTTTATCTCGTGCCCAATCTTGTACCCCGCCTCCATCACTTTGCCCTGGGGGAGGCAGGAGGGACCAGCACATGTCCTTAAGCTGTTTCACAGGGCATGAAAGTCCAATGCCACTTTGAGACCCTTTGGACTGGCTGGTCCACAGAATTTGCCCCCCCCCATTGTTTTTACATTGAGAGGCGTCTCCATAGCAGTAGGTTGGCATGGAATTATAGGTCGTTGTACATGCCTTAGGACAGGGCAGGGACCCCAAAGGTTTGCTAGGTAGGGGCATGGATTTTTTCCAGCAGGCACTATTCCCTATATTTGACCCCACAGCCAGAGTTAGCAACCACTATGGCTGCCCACTTACCGTGGGGGGCCCACTGAGATGGTAAGCAAGATAGTCTTGAGGTATAACACCTCGGTGCAAGGTGAGAAACAATGGAACAATTTTGACATGGATTTCTAAAGGAGTAGAAGCGGGAAACTCTTAGGGGGCTCCCTTGAATAATCATAAAGACTGTGAATTGGAGTAGGGATCTCATAGTGAATTAGGGGCTCTAAGTGTGATTAGAATACTTGCAGTAAACATCCAAAAATGTGATGCTTAGGATGAACGTCAGAAGAGAGATGATGAGAAGTCCAGTAACAATGAGGCAGAGAGTCCAAAAGAAGGAATGTTATACCTCAAGAGGGTGTGCTCTTGGGTGAATTATATTGTTCTGGTTGATGGTGTTTGAGGTTCCTGGTGGGCACCCAGATAGGGTTCAGTTCTCCAATTGGGAACACACATCCAAAACCTCTGCCAGCACTTATGAGCGGGTCAGGGCCATGCCAGCATCCAGTTAATGGATCTTTCCATTGGCCTTCAATCTTAAGGCACTTGATTAACCTAGTGTCATTGGAAGGCAGTTAAGGGTTGATTTTTTGAAAAATTTAAAATATTTAATGTAAGCATTGCTATTCTTAATTGATCATGGGGGTTATTTCCCCTCTTTTGTTTTATTAGTTGATCTTTTAAAGTTTTCTTATGTCTTTCAATTATGGCTTGCCCTTTTGGATTATATGGGATCCCTGTGGTGTGTTTAATATGCCAATTGTTGAAGAATTCTTGTAATGATCTACTTGTAAAACAGGGCCCATTATCTGTTTTGATCTGTTGAGGCAAGCCTAAAATGGCAAAACATTGTAAGAAATGACTTTCAGTGTGCTTGGCCTTTTCACCAGAGTGATTGGTCCAGCAGGCATGGGAGTAAGTATCAATAGACATAAATATATATTTAAATTTTCCAAATGGTGCATAATGAGTCACATCAGTCTGCCAGATAATGTTAGGTTGTAAACCTCTGGGGTTTACCCGGGGGGATTGGAGAGGTGGAATCTATAAGAAAGGTAGGCAAGATTTGCAGGTTCTTACAATCTTTTTTAAAATCCTTTACAGGGACCAAAGGAAACTTATGATGTAACCCTTTCCAATTTAAATGGGTCAGATCATGAAGGCCTTGAGCTAGTTGTAAGTCCTGTTGAGGGTGGGCCATAGCTATTAAGGTCCCTGATGTGGCTAACTGGTCGGCTACAGAATTACCTTGTGCAAGGGAGCTGGGTAGATTTTGATGTCCTCTTAGATGCTGTAAGAATATGGGTTCAGCATGCTCCTTTAACAAGGACCGTACCTGGATCATCAAGGGGGTAATAGGACTTTTAGGGCCATAGCAATTGCATATAACTCCTTAAATTGTGCTGACCCGATATCTGGTTCAAAATGGGTAATTACTTCCTCCTTCACTAATCTGGTAGAAGGGGTGTAAATTACAACAGCAGATCCCTCTTTTCCTCCATCTGTGAATACATTTACAGCTTTAGGGAGGGGTTTAGTGGAAAAAGTATAGGGGGTGCCCATTTCAGTTTTGAAAATGAGAACACCCATTTGGTTGACCCATAATGGCAGTCAATCTTCCCTAAGAAGCCCTCCAATGCACAGGATACTCTATTGTTATTCCTTTGAACCCATTCAAAATCTGACAGGCGATAGGGCACTGTCAAAACATCAGGCTCTTTTCCATAGTGCCTAAGGGCAGTATCCCTGCCTTTAATTATTAGGTCAGCCAATTGGTCAAGGTGAGCATAGACCCTAGGAGCACCCCTATGACTGTGTGTATCCATTGAAGTGGCTCTCCCCACTGAGTTAGGACTGCAGTGGACAGCTGAGAACCAGGGAGAATCCAGAGGCTAAGGGGGTCTTCAGGCCAGTATCGAGCAAACCAGGTAGAGTTAAGGGCTACTTGTATTTTGGGGGGTATATTTTGATGGTCTTGAGTTAGGATAGCAATGTCTGTAGGATCTTTGTCCCATAGCAGGTCAAAAAGAGGGAGGATATCCTCCATAGAGATAGGAAGCCATGGCCTCAAACAATTAAGCTCCCCTAATAACTTTTGTAAATCAACCAAGGAATAGGAGGATTGGAGGAGTAACTGAGGTTTAAGGGGACAAACAGAATCCAATTTGAGCTCAGTTCCCAGTATCTTGAAGGGAGGGACATTTTGGATCTTATCATTAGATATATGTAGTCCTCCTTTCTCCAAAAGGTCTTGGAGTTCCTTGTATGCGGAGCTTAGTTGTAAGGCATCAGTGGCTCCTATAATAATATAATCCATATAAATACACAAGGTAATTTGTGGCCTTTTTTGTAGGGGTTGAAGGAGCTCAGAAACAAAATGTTGACAAAAGGCAGGATTATTAGTTCTTGGCCTATTTTTAGTTCATAATAATTAGTTCATAATAACTTCATAACGTTCATCTGGCCCTTGGTAATTGGTAGAGGGATGAGAAAGCAAATTTCTCACAATCATCTGGGTGGAGTGGTATTGAGAAGAAACAATCTTTGATATCAATAACAAGAAGCAAGAGATCTCTTGGGATAGAGGGGATCCAGGGAAGACCCCTTGAAGGGGTTCCTACCAGAACCTTACGACTATTAATCTTCCTGAGATCCTGAAGCATCCTCCATTTTCCTGATGTTTTTTGGATGACAAAAACTGTACTATTCCAGGGGCTTAGAGATGGTCTGATATGACCTAAGATCAGTTGTTCTTGTACAATATCTCTTAAATGTTGGAACTTATTTTTGGGTAATGACCACTGTTCCACCCACACTGGGGAGCCTGGGAGCCATTGCATGGCTGGCCTCATTGGAACAGTGGCCTTTAGGATTGGGGGTGTGGCCTTACCCGGGGGGCTGGGACCTTTTGCCTAGATGCCTCAAAAAGATTGTCCCCTCTGTAATTACTAAAAGGGCTAGGCATATTGAACTGTTGTTCATATTCCTCCTGCTCAAGGAGGTCATCATACACTGCCTTATGATCAGTCGTTATATAGACCTCGGCTTCCCCCAAAGTATCTTGTTCTAATAGACTTGCAGTAAGACCTGAGGCTACAAGGGGGTGCGTACAGCATCCGGGTGGAGCCTCAGAATGCACCCGACAAGTGGGGCAATCCCTCTTGAAGTAGCCTGGTTGCCTGCAGCCATAACATACTCCTTTGCCCTTAGTTGCAACTGGTGACAAGGCTACTGTGAGAGCCTCAGCAAGTGAGGCAGTTTGGGCCTGTAGGGCTGTGACCAAGGATTGAGACTGATGCACTTCCATGCCAATATCTTTGGTAGCCACAATCCACCTTCCCATGGAGCGTTCTTTCATCCCTGCACAGGCCAATTTGTGATCAGTAGTCATTCCTTCCCAAACTAACATTTTAACAAATTGATCTGTTAGGGGCCCCAGAGGAAATTTTCTCTGAAGGTTTCTTTCTACCCTTTCAATGAAGGTTGCTAGGTCCTCAGTTGCCTTCTGGGTAATCCCTGAGATGGGGTGTTCTAAGAGGCCCACCTCTAGCTTTTTCCATGCTACTAACCCTAGGGCTCTTACTTGTTCTTGATATGGGGCCAGGATGGCAGCCTGTAAGAGGCCAGTAAAGAATTGGACCCTGGATCCCAAGAGTATCCTGTAAGTAACTGGGAGGGGAAGGTTAGTGTCCTGGTTCCGTTCAGCCTGAGTATGACATTCTTCATTTAAAAAGGTAGACCACTTTAGATATAAAGGACCAGGAAGGAGAGCTTTAGTTAGGTTCTTCCAATCCTGAGTGGTGCACTGCTGGTGGGTGAGGCCCTGGAGGATGGTTTCAGCCCAAGGGGAATTGGGCCCATCCTCTGAAACAGCTTTATTTAGTTTCTTTAAATCTTGTGCCTCCTATGGGTACCATATAGTAGGCGGGTTACCCCCTGGGTTAGCATTTATCAGAAAGGCCATGGGGGGGGTTAGAGTCAGTGAGTTCTCTCCCAGTATCATAAAATGGCCGCTGGGAAGATTTCCCACCATCTGGACAAGATGGCGGCAATGAGCCTCCCCAGGGCAGAAGGTGGCCCTCGCTATGTGTAGAGGCTGGTTGCCCTCATGGTTCCTTTGGATGGGGTGGTAGTAACTGTTCCCCAGGTGAGGACAGGCAATAAGGAGGAGGGTGAGGGCTTTCACTGGAGTCTGATGTGGCCCCAGAATCAGATGCAGCCATGGGTATGTTAGAAGCACCAAAAATGATATCAAAGGGGTTGAAGGGCTCTCCTTTAAGATCCTCAACCTTGGGAGGAGCAGACAGAGATGGATTGGGCTCCTCATTAAAGGTCTCCCAATGTTGTTTACTATGTGGCAAGTTTCTGGAAGGAGATGCAATGGGAGGAGCCAGCAGTTCTTTAGGTGGCAGCTCTTTGGGGGAAACTTGGAGCCCCCTTTGGGAGGTCCTGGAGAGAAGCAGGCCTTAAGGGTGGATAATGTGGGGCAGACTCCCAATGGGGGACCATCCCCTAAATTGATTTCCCTTTTTCTAACAAGTTGTTCTACACAATCCCACGTGGACCAGTCAAAAAAGATTAGCGGCAGGAAGCCAAGGGACCAAAGGTGTCCCAGACTTTTTCTGCCTGTGTATCAGACAACTCAAGGCCCCTATTTTTTATCATAAGCTTAAGAGCCTTGAGTGCAGGGTCATCATATGTAGTGTGTGTTTGCCCCATCCTTTCAGGGATGGCCTTACCTTGGAACTTGCTTAGCCCGATCCACCAGTATTTTCGGTTTTGTAGCCGCTCCTTCGCTTTGGTGCAGCTTCTTTGAATCAGCCTCGAGGTGTCCCACATTGGGTGCCAAATGTTGGGGTCTTTGGCCCCCTTGCTCTTCTTGAACAGCGACAAGGGAAGGGAGCACTCCCTAACAAGGCCAGACCGGGAAAGATAGGGTCTACTGACCGCCCGCACTCAGTCCTCTGGGCGGAGGACAATTAGACTCGTCAGGGAGACCAGTCACAGCAGGAACTCGTTTATTGAGGAAGTCACACAGCTTTTATGTAGGGTAAAGGCTAGGCGGGAACCAATCAGCTTAAAGGTCAGCAAGGCACGGGGGGTTCATGCAGGCAAGTCCCATAGGACCATATGGCAAGCACAAACTGATCACGTTCGAGAAACTGTTGTTAACCAATCCCTGATGGTGGTCCAATTTACCGTCATTAACTTTTGAAGCCGCCTTTGAGGGCTTGATCTTGCTCACCTGCCAGGGAGTGAGGAGTCAGCCTGAGTTAGTTAACCTGTCATTAGTCCCAACAACCCTCCCTCTCATTTCCTTCTACATAATGTAAAGTTCCACCATTCTTCTCTCACTTCCAACCCCCACCCACATTATATATCATTTTCCACTTATCAAGGAAAACATTCAGCCTTTGGTTTTTTGGATTGGCTTATTTCACTTAGCATAATATTTTCCAATTCCATCCATTTATTTGCAAATGCCATAATATTATTCTTCTTTATGGATGAATAATATTCCATTGCGTATATATACACAGTTTCTTTATCCATTCATCTGTCGAAGGGCATCTAGGTTGGTTCCACAATCTAGCTATTGTGAACTGAGCTGCTATAAACATTGATGGACTGTGTTACTGTAGTATGCTGATTTTAAGTCCTTTGGGTATAAACCAAGGAGTGGGATAACTGGGTCAAAAGGTGGATTCATTTCAAGTTTTCTGAGGATTCTCCACACTACTTTCCAGAGTGGCTGCACCAATTTGCAACTCCACCAGCAATGTATGAGTGTGCCTTTCTCCCCACATCCACACCAACATCTATTATTGCTTGTGTTCTTATAATAGTCATTCTAATTGGAGTAAGATGAAATCTTAGAGTTGTTTTAATTTGCATTTCTGTAATTACTAGAGATGTTGAACACTTTTTTTCATATTTATTAATCAACTGTGTGTCTTCTTCTGAAAAGTGTCTGTCCAGTTCCTTGGTTCATTTATTGATTGGGTTCTTTGTATTTTTGGTGTAAAGTTTTGTTCAGTTCTTTATAAATTTTGGAGATTAGTGCTCTATCTGAAGTACATGTGGAAAGATTTTCTCCCACTCTGTAGGCTCTCTCTTCACATTCTTGATTGTACCCTTTGCTGAGAAAAAGCTTTTTAGTTTGAGTCCATCCCATTTATTGATTCTTACTTTGATTTCTTGTGATTTGGGAGTCTCGTTGAGGAAATCTGATCATTAAACAAAATGAAGAAGATTCAGTCCTACTTTGTCTTCTATTAGGTGTAGAGTCTCTGGTCTAATTCCTATGTCCTTGATCCATTTTGAGTTGAGTTTTGTGCAGGGTGAGAGATAGGGGTTTAATTTCTTACTTATATGGATTTCCAGTTTCCCCCAAACCATTTGTTGAACAGGCTATCTTTTCTCCATTGTATGCTTTTGGCTCCTTTGTCTATTATGAGGTGACTGTATTTATGTGGTTTTTGTCTCTGTGTCTTCTATTCTGTACCATTGGTCTGCCTGTCTATTTTGGTGCCAATATCTTGCTGTTTTTGCTACTATTGCTCTGTAGTATAGTTTAATGTGTGATATTGTGATACCTCCTGTTTTACTCTTTCTACTCAGGATTGTTTTGGCTATTTGAGGTCTCGAGTTCTTCCAGATGAAGTTCATGATTGCTTTCTCTATTTCTATGAGGAATGTCATTGGAATTTTAATTGAAATTGCATTGAATCTGTGTAGTGCTTTGGTAGAATAATCATTTTGACAATGTTAATTCTGGCTATCCAAGAACATGGGAGATCTTTCCATCTTCAAAGGTTTTTTTCAATTTCTTTCTTTAATGTTCTGTAGTTTTCCTTGTAGAAGTCTTTCACCTGTTTTGTTAGATTAATTCCCAAGTATTTTATTTATTTATTTATTTATTTGAGGCTATTGTTAATGGAGTGGTTTTCCTAATTTATCTTTCAAGGATTCATCACTTATGAATAAAAGTGCATTAGATTTACACATATTGATTTTATTTCCTGCTACTTTGCTGAATTCATTTATTAGGTCTAGAAGTTTTCTAGTGGAGTTTTGTGGATCTTCTAAATATGGGATCATGTCATCAGCAAATTGTGACAGCTTTAGTTCTTCTTTTCCTATTTTCCTATTTGTTTCCCTTTAATTTCTTTGGTTTGTCTAATTGCTCTGGCTAGTGTTTCAAGTACAATGTTGAATAGAAGTGGTGAAAGAGGGCCTCCCTGTCTTGTTCCAGTTTTTAGAGGGAATGCTTTCAGTTTTTCTCCATTAAGAATGATGTCAGCTGTGGGCTTAACATAGATAGCCTTTATAATGTTGAGGTATATTCCTACTATTCCTATTTTTTCTAGTGTTTTAAGCATGAAGGGGTGCTCTATTTAATCAAATGCTTTCTCAACACCTATTGAAATAATCATAATTCTTAACTTTAAGTCTATTGATATGGTGAATTACATTTATTGATTTTCGGATATTGAACCAACCTTGCATCCCTGGGATAAACCCCACTTGATCATGGTGCACTATCTTTTTAATATATTTTTGTATGCAATTTGCCAGTATTTTGTTAAGGATTTTTATGCCTATGTTCATCAGGAATATTGGTCTAAAGTACTGTTTCCTTGATGTGTCTTTGTCTGGTTTTGGTATCAGAGTGATATTAGCCTCATAGAATGAATTTGGAAGGGTTCCCTCCTTTTCTATTTCCTGGAATACTTTGAGGAGTATTGGTATCAGTTTTCTTTAAAAGCTTTGTAGAATTATGCTGAGAATCCATCTGGTCCTGGGCTTTTCTTGATTGGTAGGCTTTGGATGGCTTCTTCTAGTTCGGTGCTTGAAATTGATCTATTTAAATCGTGTATGTTCTCCTGATTCAGTTTGGGAGGATCAAATGTCTCTAAAAGTTTGTCAATATCTTTGATATTTTCTATTTTGTTGGAGTATAGATTTTCAAATAGCTTCTAATTTTGTTCTGTATTTCAATGGTGTCTGTCGTGATCTTTCCTTTTTCATCACGAATTCTGGTAATTTGAGTTTTCTCTCTCCTTCTCTTCATTAGTGTGGCTAGGAGTTTATCCATTTTGTTTACTTTTTAAAGAAACAACATTTTGTTGTGACCAATTTTTGAATTGTTTCTCTTGTTTCATTTTCATTGATTTCAGCTCTGATTTTAATTATTTTCTGTCTTCTACTATTTTTGGTGATCTGTTCTTCTTTTTCTAGGGCTTTGAGATGTAATGTTAGGTCATTTAGTTGTTGACTTTTTACTTTTTTATTATACGAGCTCAACGCAACAAACTTTCCTCTTAGTACTGCTTTCCAAGTATCCCAGAGATTTTGATATGTTGTATCATTGTTCTCATTTACCTCTAACAATTTTTTTTTTTTTTTATTTCTTCCCTGATGTCTTCTGTTGTCATTGCATCATTCAATAGCATATTATTTAGTCTCCAGCTGTAGGAGTAGTTTTTGTTTGTTATTTTATCATTGAGTTCTAATTGCTTTCCATTATGGTCTGATCAGATACAAGGTAGTATCTCTATTTTTTGTATTTACTAATGGCTTCTTTGTGGCATAGCATATGGTCTATTTTGGAGAAGGATCCATGAGCTGCTGAGAAGAAAGTATATTTGCTCAATGATGGATGAAATACTCTGTAAATGTCCATTAAGTCTATCATTGATTGTATTATTTAGCTCTATAGTTTCTTTGTTCAGTTTTTGTTTGGAGCATCTATCCAGTGGTGAGAGTGATGTGTTAAAGTCCCCCACTATTAATGTGTTTTAGTCTATTTGATTCTTAAAATTGAGAAGGATATGTGTGATATACATAGATGCTCATTGTTTGGGGCATAAATATTTAAAGTTGTTATGTCTTGCTGTTTTATGCTTCCCTTAAGCAGTAAGAAATGTCCTTTATCCCTTCTGATTAACTTAGGTTTGAAGTCCACTTTATCTGATATGAGGATGGAGACCCCTGCTTTTTTACTGGGTCCATGTTCATGGCATGTTTTTCCCCATCCTTTCACCTTTAGTTTGTGGATGTCTTTTTCTATGAGATGAGTCTCTTGAAGACAGCATATTGTTGGTTCTTTCTTATTAATCCAATCTGCTAGTCTATGTCTTTTGATTATTGAGTTTAGGTCATTAACATTCAGGGTTATTATTGTAATATGATTTGTATTCCTGGTCATTTTGGCTTATTTTTGGTTTTTAACTTGACTTGGTTTCTCCATTGATTGGCTTTTCCTTTAGGATAGTTCCTCCCTTCGCTGGCTTGTATTGTTGCTTTTCACTTCTGCCTCACAAAATATTTTGATGAGAATGTTCTGTAGGGCAGGCTTTCTATTTGTAAATTCTTTTAACTTTTGCTTATCGTGGAAAGATTTTATTTCATCATCAAATCTGAAGGTTAGCTTTGCTCGGTATAGGATTCTTGGATGGCATCCATGTTCTTTCAGAGCATGAAATGTTTTGTTCTAGGCCCTTCTAGCTTTTAGAGTCTGGGCTGAGAAATCTGCTGATATCCATATTGGTTTCCCCTTACATGTAATCTGATGCTTTTCTCTCATAGCCTTTAAAATTGTATCTTTATTTTGTATGTGAGGTATTTTCATTATAATGTGACTTATTTTGGATCTGTTGTATTTTTGTGCACCTGGTGTTCTGTAAGCCTCTTGTATTTGATTTTCCATTTCATTATTCAGGTTTGGGAAATTTTCTGATACTATTTTGTTGAACAGTTTGTTCATTCCTTTGGTTTGTATCTCTGTGCCTTTCTCAATCCCAATAATTCTTAAATTTGGTCTTTTCATGATGTCCCATAATTCTTGGTGGTTCCGTTTATGACTTCTTAACATCTTCTCAGTTTGTTCAACTTTATGTTCAAGATTAAATATTGTCTTTATTGTCTGAGATTCTGTCTTCCACAAGCTCTATTCTGTTGGCGATGCTTTCTATGGAGTTTTTAATTTGGTTTATTGTCTCTCATTTCAAGTATTTCTGTTTGTTTGTTTGTTTTTTAATCTTTATCTCCTTGTTGAAGTGTCCTTATGCTTCCTGCATTTGCTCTTTTAATTGTTTGCTGGAATGATCATGCATTGCATGCATTTACTCTCTTATCTTGATCTTTTGTCAAGGATCAGTTTAAGTTTGAAGATTCTAAACTCTTTTTCTGTCATTTCTACTGCCATGCTGTCATTGGATTCTATCAAAATAGCATCTTGGTTTGTTAGGGACACTTCTTCCCCTGTTTTTTGCATATTGTTTTTATATATTCCCCTCTAGCAGTGAAGATCAGAGATTCTGAAGTCCCCCCCTTGCAGCCTTATTATGACCCTGCAGTTTTCCACTACCTCTCCTTTGAAGGGGAGATCAATATTAGTAGCACCCAATACAGAGAAAATGCAGCCCTGAACCAGATAACCCTTATAAAGACTTTAAAATTATTGTAATGAACAGGATGAGTTTGATTACTATTTACAGTGTTTCTAGTTGTGAACAAGAGGATGAGGAAGTGTGTAGGATGAAAGTGAGCAAATAGAGGTTACCTGTCAAAGGGACTCCAGTCTCCTTTAGGAGTCTCAGGAAGGTACCTGCCCTTTCAATGATGGTGGCCATGCCCTCAGGAATAATTCAATATTCAATAATTCAATAATTCAATAATCCAGGTTGCCTGCACCAGCCTCCAAAGAAGCTGGGGAGCCCCAGCAAAGGTGCACTGAGTCAGTAGAAAGGCAGGCGAGGTGTCCCTCAGCAGTAGGGGAGCAGGCGGGCAGGCTCAGCTACCAGTTTCTGTCCCCTGTGTGGGGGTGGGTTGGGGGCTCAGCGTTGGATCCGTCTGCAGTGGGGTGTCGACTGAGTGGAGGGAGTTCCACCTCAAAGTGGGGGGATGAGCTCTCAAACAATTTTAAAATACTTTCTCTTTTTGAAAATATGTTCATCAAAGGAAATAGTTAATATAGTCTACACTTTAGTTTCTCTAGCTATTTAGTCTTAGTGAAAAAACATCAAGACTATCTCCTTTTGCCAGAAAAGTAAGTGCAAGTAATACAAACATCTTGTACTTTTTTTAGTCAGACATCATGAATTTTGGTTTAGAATTATACACATTCACATGAAATTTTTATAAATCAAAAAGCCCGGTTTAAAAAGCAATGTCTCCAAATGTGGGCACCTGAGTGCATAATATGCCTTACTTTAAATTAATCATAAAATCAGTAGATACTCAAGTTTTCTCTTTGTATGGAAAGTCATGTTCCCTAGACACACAAAACCAAATACTTGAATAGGAATAGAAGAGCATAGCTGTTTTCCCACATTGGATGTGCTAAAATGCCTCTGGTTCTGAAAATGATCTCATGCCATGTCATTGTTGGAAATCACATGTAATTATTTCACTTTATATATATTTTTTGGTGAGCAGGACTGGTTTCCAAAACTAGTTTATCAATTTGAAAAATCCCTGATGGGTGATTAACAATTAAATTGCTAAAAATATACTTTTCTTCTGTGTCAAATATTTATAATAAATATGATCCTGAAGTAAAAACTGGCCATTTGGATCACCTGGCAGCAGTTTGTACCTGCATATACAAGCAACACAGGTTAATCTTACTTTGCAACAGTATTAGTGGTAGGAAAATAAAGGAACATGGTGGACACTCATGTGAGAGGACTGGCTTTGAAAGCAGTCAGACAAGAGGCAGTAGCACTGGATTTCTAACTTCAAATTGAATCTTCTTTCTGATGTTTTATTTCCCCTGTAGACAAATGATTTTTTGTAAACCAAATATTTTTAGAGAACTAGAAATTTCCATTCATTCTTTTATTCCAATCAACTTATGAATCCAAACAAATGTATGTGGACAAATTTCTAGCAGAGATAGACAAGGTTTCTATTGAACTAAATCACATTAAAAAAGTTAATAAATCCCCAAATATAAACTGAAAGACTAGAGGGGAACACAATTTTAAAGCTGCAAATTATGTTCTTGATAAACACAATCTTAAGCTCCTCAGGTATAATATTGTGTTATGATAAGAGAAATTTTTATTTGTTAAGTGATAAAAAAGAAAACAATGTATTTTGGATAAAACACATAAAACATCTTCCAAATCTATGATATAGGGTACATAAATTTTTAAGAAAGCCCACAAAGACAGAATAAACTACAATACGGGCTTAATTAGAGAGCTATTAATTAACATGAATATAATGGCAGAGTTTGGAACAATATCTTATAAGAATTAGCCTCCAACAAAAGTTTAATGCCATAATTCTTTTCACATTAAAATGACAGTTCCTCTTCCTCCAGTGTGAGTTTAAAACCTGCTGGAAGGGTTAACTTTTCTCCCCAGTAGTGTGTACTTAAAGTGACTATTGTTTCTTACTAGTGTTTTCTTACTGTCATAATTTGTAATAGTTTTTTTATTTGAATAGAAGAATGTCTTAATACTAGATCAATATTTTTTCATTGTTTTAGTAATAAACTTGGCTCAAAACTAGGAAATGACTGTAATTGGATTTTAATGAACTTTTATCCTGATAGTTCTATGCTATTTTCAAAACTTATAGAAGTTAAGAAAAATGTTAAGCTTATTAAAATAAAGTACAAAGATTAGCAATGGTTCAGATTTTGCCATTATTTGGAAAACATTTTGCATGAAATATAGTTGCTTATTTGAAAGGTTAATGCATTATATCACATTGTGAGTAGACATTGGCTGTGAAATACTCATTAGTGGGAATGGATATCTCACCTTCTGACTAATTGGCTTGTCAGTCTCAAACAAAAGAAACAAAATTGACTCTAGGAAAACATGGTTTTATTATAATGAAAAATGCCTGTGTGATCCTACTTATTTCAATACATATTAAAAACTTATTGGCTTTGCCTAAGTCTTTGTTTAATATGTTAAGTAAATATTTAAGATTTAAATATATATTTAATTAATGGAAGCAAAAATTATAAATGCATTTTATTTCTAAAAATTTACTTGATTTTTTTTTATTTAAAACTTTAACATTGGGACTGCATTTGATAATTTATCAATAATTTTTTCTTTATTACATTGAAATTATTTGTTTCACATAATGGTAAGTGTGACTTTTATGATATCTTTGATAAAATGATTTGTCAATAGAAAGGGAGGTTAACATAAAACCAATATAACTTAGGAACTTTTGTGTTATTTAAATTGTATTAAGTATAATAGCATATTAATCATTCTAACTCTCTAAGAATTTATATTATTGAAAACATTCAATTAAGATCGGAAGTCTACAGTTAACTGCAATTCATAATTTTATAGTATCGACTGTAACATATTCTGTGAATTATATCTGATTGTTAACTGTGATCATTGGTGTGATTTACCTGATTATTTGTGATTCATATTTGCAATGTTACTGAAAAAGTGGAACCAAGGTACAATTAGTCAATGACATAAAATATTTTTAAAAATGTTACCATTGCATTTTAAACTTATTTTCACTTAGGTTTGAACACGTTTGTCAGTCGTTTTTAAAAGACCCTATCATCATGTTTTCCCTGTTGTTTGTATACTCTTACTACAAATAAAAAGACAGATGTAGGGTTGGAATTATGTGATGACCTTCTTTATACTATTCCAGATGTGCAGTGACCTTCTTTATGTTATTCCAGATGTGTCCTAAATTTGTTCCTTAGAGGTACATGTAAAATTGTACATGTTACACTTATGCATATGTAGGTACAAGTGTACATGGATATCTATATACACATACTGATACATATTAAAAGTCAGAGTTGATTTGACTATTAAAAAGAAAAATAATATGACATATACATTTTATCAAGTATTTTCATCAGTTTCAGCCATAAATATTAAATGTGTTTGTGGTATTTTTTTGAAATATTCAACAATATTTATTTATGATTACTCAATTATGAAAAATGGTATGATTTCATAAATAATTGTATTTCTTTGGAAGGAATACATAAAGATAAAAATGATTATCACCAGTTTGCCTAACAAGTTTAGGCTCATAGAATATTCCTAAAATTGATTGGAAAGGGATCACACTAGAGTACCAGCAGCTTTCAAGATTCTGTGAAATTCTTAATAATTTGTTTCATCTTGTTCCTTCTCTATAGTTTCCAAACTTCTCATATGAACATACACTATTTTATGAACACATAAACAAAAACCAAACTCTCCCCTTTCATTAAATAATAGCAACTACAAGAGTCAAAAATAGTTTATCTTATAGATAATAAGAGACAAAATCCCAAGTTAAAGTTCCATTATTATTTTCCCCCATAAAACTCATCCTTCATCTCTGAAAACTTTTATGACTGCTTCTTTGTAAATGTTAAAAAATGAAAAGATACAAAATAGAAGAAAATTAGAGAATTTTTCTCTCTTCCTTATGAAAACATGTCTTGGGAGAAATCTTCAGAAAATCTTAGACCAGCTTCGATTAATCTTCCTTTTTGCCTTCAGATAAATAACAACATTTTACTGTCAATCATATCAAGGAATCAAATATAAGGTTGCATTGAGCACTTTCTTACATATTCCATTATTTTTTAAGAATTTAAAATATATGATCTTACTATGTTTAAGTGTATTTTTTCAACAGTGTCTTCAATATTGTTCACAGTGTATGCTTAACTTACTTGCAGGTACTTACCTCTTTGTCTTTACACTATAGACATAATATTTTTAATTGATATACCTGTTAGCAGAATAAATTATAATTAAAGTTATATTTCAATCTATTTTTTCTATTTAAATTAGCAGATATTTCAATAGAAATATTTTTTACATGGTGTGACTTCTTTTCTCCATTTCACAGGAATTTTCTCTTACAAATGTATTTTAAAATTCATTTAAGCCAGGCATGGTGGTGTACACCTGTAATCCCAGCGACTCCTGAGGCTGAGGGATGAGGATCCAGAGTTCAAAGCCAGTCAGTCTCAGGAATTTAGCAAGGCTCAAGCAACTGAGCAAGATTCTGTCTCTAAATAAAAAATAAAAAGGGTTGGGGATGTGTTTCAGTGGTTAAGTGCCCCTGGGTTCAATCCTTGATACCAAAAAGAATTTAAAAAATTCATTTAAGACATATCTACTTGTTACCTATGTTTCTTTGCTATAGGACACAGACTTCCAATTTTTTCTTTCAGTTTGAGCAAACTAGAACTGTGGTGTTTTATCCAAATATTAATCTTTAAATTGAGATATTTGAAGAAAAACAGAATTTTAGAATTAATTTCTTTTTTTTATTTTTTATTTTTATTTTTTTGTACCCAGGGGAACTTAACCATGTTGAGGCTAGCTTTGCACTCACGGTCCTCCTATTTTAACCTCCTGAAACAATGGGATTACAGGTATGTGCCACCACACTTGGTTTAGAATTAAATTTCTATCTCATTACCAGGGATTGAACTCAGGGGTGCATTCTATTTAGAGACAGGGTCTCACTAAATTGCTGAGGCTGGCTTTGAACTAGTGATCCTCCTGCCTCAGTCTCCCGGAGCCACTGGGATTACAGCTGTGTGTCACCACGCCCAGCTCTCTTTGCTTTTGTAGTGATAATTTTTAGTGTGATCTATTTTCAGATCTACTTTTGCTAACAATTTGTTAAAGGATTCAGCATGACATTTCTGATACTCACTTATATCTTTGTTTCAATATGCTAAAAAATTTGAAACAACATATAAACAAAAGTCACAGAATAAATTTACATGATATTTCAATGTCATTTTTCAAGAGTAGTAAAAGTTTTGTCTGTACTCTGTACATTAGCAGGTCACAGTTTCATGGGTTATAGGAAAATATGAGAACCCTGGATCAGAGAACAGTTCATTATTTATAGGAAGTGCAGTAGCCAGAATATCGTTAGTCCAGTCATTCTTCCTCCAAACCTTATTCCTACAACACAAAAAACCAGGTGGTGGCTACATGAAGTAGGGTGCACCATATGAGATGGATCTTGAACTGAATCTTTTATAATGAGCAACAGGCCTGCTTTTTATTTAGAGATACATACTTTCTCTGTCTTCCAGAACAAGTGGCAGTCAGTTCCCCCTTTGCAAAGTTTGTGTGATTGTTTTACAATAATTCTTCACTATTTCTAAAGCAAATTTATGATCTAGTTCCTTAAATTTTCCAATATCTCTAATATTTAATGAATTATAAACAATAAAGCAAGAATGAATGAACTGATGGCTGTTTTTTAAACTTTAAATATTATCCTTATTTTAAAGTTTTGTGGTCCATCTCTTCTGTTTACATATAAAATTCTTTAAGAATTTAAGCAATTCCAACTTCTACTAAAAATATAACGTCTTATTTGAGACTAAGTTTGAATATTTGCCCCCGCAAAATATTCCAATTATATTTGAGGTTCCATATATCTCTTAAGAAAGAATATTCATTTTATAAAAATAATGTAGTCCTCTAAAATTCATATTTGTTTTATCAATTCAAAAGCAGATAATTATATTTTCCATGTTTATTTCAATTGTGTTTACAGTAATATCCGTGATAATATTAAGTAGGTTAATTATAAAAATAGAGTGAACTTTTAAAAACTTTACATTGGTTCAGTAAATTCTATGAAAAGAAATCAAATCCTCACTGAGGAAAACAAAACCCTTATGTGAAAAATCTAATAACATTAGATGTAAATATTATATAACTTAGCTTTTTAAAAATTTCCTCTTTGGTAATGAAATCAGCATATTACATTAAAATCTAGGATTTTGTCTTATTCCTACACAAACACACACACATGCAGAAAAATAAAAAAGCTAACAAAACTTGTAATGGAAAAATGAAAATAAATCACTTGATCTAAATGAAAAACCATGATTCACAGAACTATATGCAAATTTACTTTCTTCAAGTCATGATAAATTATTGTTTTTTGTATAAGTTTTAAAAATGTAAGTAACACATTTTGAAAAAGATATACAACTTCATCATGCATCTGCTTTTTTCTTTTGTTAAAATGTTTTTTAGGTGTCAGTGGACCTTTATTTTATTTATTTATATGTGGCACTGAGAATCAAACCTAGTGCCTCACGCATGATAGGCAAGTGCTCTACCACTGAGCTACAGCCCCAGCCTTACATGCATCTGCTTTTGATTTTGTCTGAGACATCTTTTGATCCCTGTGATGTGAGCTACATGGCATCAACTTTGAGAAATAGAAATTTAGATGGTAATTTTCCAGAAAACCTACTTTTATTGCTTTAGCTTATTGTTGTGCTCTCGAAATATTTGTTAGACTATAAAAAAGCATTATGTTACTATAAAAATAACGGTAGATTAACACCATCTAAGTGAATATGTCATCAAAAGAACATCCAGGCATGTCTCTCTACAGTGTATAGCTGAACAGCTCAGCTTCTCTTCCAGATACATCCTATATATAAAACAAAACAAGACTTTTATCCTTTTTACCAACTAAATCTTACTGTGGGCTGATGGCTTCAGGCAACTCACCTTCTGTGTCTTGAGCCTTAGCACAAATGGTAGGGGCATTAAGTGATTGGTTGAGGGAGTGATGTTAAAATCTGCTCCCACAAATATATCAGACAAGAAAGCATCTGAAACTGTCCATGAAGCAGTACAAAGTCTATCATATCTGGAAGGGAGAGAGGAAAGAAGGATGATTATTTTCTGGTCGACCTTTAGACTTAGTTACATACAAAAATAAGCAAATGCTTCTCATTATTAAATGAGATGAAAGGAGAAGCTGAAATTCAAAGGGGCAATTCTTGAGCCCACCTGCCATTAGTAATTATAGCACTTCATTAAAAACTGAAAAATCTTGGACAAAGGTGAATCTAAAGGAAGCACAGCACGCATAAAATGTACTGTCCTCCACACAGGGGTTCATATACACTGTTATTAGCTTTGTATTTGATGATTTCCCTGAGTCAATATTTAACGGATGTTCAGTTAATGATCTTTATTTTTTTTATTTTTATTTTTTTGCTTAAAGCACCTTCAGCATCTGTCATTGCCATCCCATATGTGTCTAGTTCTCTTCATGTATCTCTCTCATTTTTTTAGGATGAAGACCAGCAGGTTAGCATATTCAGGTTTTTAAGGTTTCTAATTGCCGTTCAGTACAATATATTTCTTGTGCTTTCCAAATTCCAACCATCTGTGAATCACTACCATTATCTGTTAACTATTATGGTTTGCTTTTACACCAGGCTTGGTTTTTGTAAACATGTTATTTTTTTTCTATTTTTACAGACTGCATTTTGATTCATTGTACACAAACAAGGTACAACTTTTTGTTTCTACAGTTGTGCACTATGCAGACTCATACCATTTGTGTAATCATACATATATATAGGGTAACGATGTCTGTCTCATTCCACTATCTTTCATACCAGAAGTTAGATTTTCCCCCTGTAGTGAAAAGAGCAAGTTGAAAAGTCTTCATAAATACTAGAACCTAAAATGACTATGTGATTTGGGTGACAGAAAAAATTATTTAAAGCAGATATTCATAAAAGCAGATGATTAAAACCCATACCTTCTATGATTCTGCATGTTACCCTTAGATAATCAAAGTCTATTTTGCTTTTGTTAAACTTATTCTGATTCACGAGAGATATTTCAGTTACAGAGAGAGACTTGCACTTAAGTTTTAGTTCTAAGTTGGTTAATACACATATTTAATAAGATTTCTGATGTCCACCTCTTGAAATTACATAGAGATTAAATAAGATAAGAAATGTAAGTACTTTAACTCGGTACTTGGATTTAATTAAATAATGAATTATATGCACCATTATTGATAATACCATGTATTAATGAACTATTGTGTATCCTGTACTATTTCTAGATTATGGTAATACACACATTCCCTTTTCTTCATGCCTGAGAATATCAATCTGTTTGAAACTTTCACAATATTCATTATTTGTCTAGATCTTTTGTTATATCCTCCAATTTTACTTTTCTCCTTCCTTTCTCTCTGTCTCTCTGTCTCTCTGTCTGTCTCTCTCTCTCTCCCTCACACTCTCATATATCAAAACTCCTGGCATTTACCATTCACATTACACAGATAATATTTATATCATCAATCATCAATAACTTGTAATGTTTTCTAATCACATTTGGAAGTAAGGTAAAAATCCAAAAATCATTCAGGGTCTATGTACCTTTCTATGATTCATTGGCTCCTTGAGGTTTAGTGAATGCTGTGTACATGTCAAATTGTGTTTCACAGTCTGAGCATAGAAAAATGATACAGATAAGTTCTTAGCTCTATAAAAATAAGAAAATCCATTCATTGTGTTCCATAATAGAAGCATGGAGATGAAACTTCAAGGATGTCAGGAAAGACTGACACTCAGCATGTACAGTGCAGAAGATAGCCTTTAATATTATCCTTGAGAAATGGATATTTACCAAAAGAAACAATATGTGGAAAGACTCAGAGAAATGAAACTTTAGCTATTCGAGGACAATTTGAAAGTAGGAGGCAGGTGATAAGATTCTAAAAACTGGTTAGAGACAGGATGCCAGGTAATTTTGAAAATTTTATCATGTAGCATACAGAACCAAAACAAGAATGCAAAGAGACAAATAGATTAGATTTAAATGATGGGTAAAAAATTATCATAGTGCTAAAAGAAAAGGATGGAAAGTAAGCAAGATATTAGTGAGTGAATATTTCAAATAAATTTTCAAAGCTGCTAGCCTGTAGCAATCATTTGAATTTCTAAACATGTGAAAAGTCAAATCTCATTAGAAAAGTTAATACGTTCTTTGCAAATGGTTTTTATTCCTTTAATATCAGCACAAAGAGTGAGAGTGTAATTTAGCAAAAAAATCTTCAAATATCTACAGTTCACATAAGACTGGCTGGAATTAAATCTATATTTTGTAGAATCACCAGAAAATGTATGCAAAATTGAATATCTTTGTTAATATGCTACTATTATATTAAAATCTCATAGTGCTGTAGAAGTTTCTAACTTTCAGAGTTATATTATTTCCAAAGAAAATAAACATAATTTTTCTGTTCTGTAGTCTAACATATATAAACAAATTTTGTATAAACCCATGAAATATTTTCATAATTGCTGACATGTAATTTCAAATTCCTTTAAGCCTTGCTGTGACTATATTTAGGATCATATAATGAAATTTAAGAATACTATTTTTTAAGATTGTCTTATAGAAGTTTTACTGTCATTTACAAATATGTAATTTAGAGGGAAATATTGTTATTATCAATAAGAATATGTATATGTTTGTTTAACTTTCAGCTCTTACTGGTTATTAAGTTCACACTCTTTTGAATAGTAATTTCTAAACTTGCTGTGATTTCAACTTCCCCACCACTGTTAAGGGACATCTGGTACTTTCTGGAAACATTTGAAAAACTTGGGATGTCATTACCTTGTAAGGAGTGCTAATGATCTCTGGTGAACTGAAGCTATAGATGATGTCAGACATTCTATGAAACATAGGATAACCCATCACAATGAAGAATTAGAAGACTGAAAATTTCCATAATACCAAGCCTGAAAAAGCTAGTAGTAGAGAAAATACAAGTATTCTAAGGCAATTATTATTTTTTCCTGTCATCCCCTCTTTGATGAACACTCAGTAATTTCTGAATTTAAGACTCACTTTTCCAAACTTCTTTTGGAAAGTTGCATATTCAAAAACCTCCCGATATTATCAGGCCTACAGTTAATTCATCAAATGTCTGTGGGTAATTTGCTGCATGTCCAAATATTACCAATGCTATATCTAGAACCTTAATCAGACATATGATTTGTCTTACTGAGACAATGTATTTAGGGAAAATTAGTCCATATCATTCCCTGAAATGAACTGTTACCTAATCTATATCTAAAACTTGCACTGCATCATTTAAAACCATATCATCTTATTGTTCTTTTAAAATGATTCTTTCTAAAATGTTAAACCAAAAAAATGAAATTTATATGCAATCTTGTCTCTTGTTTAGAAAAAATGTAACTCTGAGACTTCATTGCATATTCCATAGAAATTATATAATTTCTTCTTTTTTTTTTTCTTTTATAAAAGGCTTTTCTATTGATGAAGTATCAGAAACAATTAAAATGACTTTCTCTCTTAAGAAAAAGCAGTTGAGACTGAAGTCTGGGACCGGAAAAGATTTGCTATAAGTTAGTAAACTCATCAATAACTTAGACATAGCCTACAGGCTATGCATAGGTGAATATTGATAGGAACTGCTGACATTGAAAAATGAATGTGTTCTATTCTGAAATGCTTGTAAAGTTTCAGTTTGCAAGTCAGAGAGAATAGCTGAGGCCTAAAAGCTGTGTACAGTCTCACCCTCACCTTACTTGCTCCTTCCATGCTGGAATGGCTTTGGGAAAGTACCACAAGTTTTCTAAGACTTGAAGGACGCTCTTCTTTTCTTAGTTTCTGAGATTTGGGGATTTTTTTACTACTCATAAAAAATTTCTGATGCACTTTTTGGTCCCAGAGATAAAAATAGAGCACAATTACAATGAAGTTGCAGAGGCTATATCTCTATTTAGTTCTAGGTTTCAAATGCCGAAAGACCATTTACAGAAGAGTTATAACTGATGAATTTTTAGAGGCTCAATATTATTCAACAGCAGAATTCAAAAACAAGTCCATATATTTTTATTTTTCACATATTGCTCCCAAGATTATTTCTGTAAATTCTATAAACAGTATGTTGAAAACTATGAATGCATGATAGTTATTATTATTCTTAGGGTTTTGTTTAATATTAGGCTTAATCCTGATGAACTTTGGCAATGCATTCTTCCAAAGGTTCATAACAACCAATATTATATTTCTATAATTTCTGTCTAATTATGTGCCATACACTTAATGTGTTTCATTAAAAGATATTTTGAAATCTTCAGTCTCAAGGTAATGGAATTAGGAGTTGGGACCTTGGGATAGTGATTAGGTCATGAGGGTAGGTCCCTTTTGAGTGGAATTAGTACCCTTATGAAAAAGATCACAGAGCTCCCTCATCCTTTTCACCATGTGCAATCACAGTGAGAGGACAACTGTCTTTAAAACAGAACGCATTGTCCTCATTAGATTTCTAATCTCTCTACTATTAGATCTAGGATTTTGCAGCCTCTAAAACTGTGGAAAATAGATGTCTACTCTTTATAAGTGTTTCTATGATATTGTGCTATTGCAACCTGAAAAGACTTTAGGGGAAGCTACAAAACTTCAGAAAGCAATTTCACTTCCTAGATAGAACCCATAAGCTCCAAAGTTTTCTTCTTTTTACACAATGTAATAAGTGACTTGGTCTTATTTTTAAGAAATAACAATAAGACAAAAATTTGAAAATAAGCAATTTGAGTCAAGGTATGTCCCAAAATAGATTAAATATAATTCAGGATTGTCCAGTACAAATTATTCTAAATGACCCTTGTTATGATTTGGATATGAGATGCCCCACAAAAGTCCCTATGTCAATGCAGGAATATTCAGAGATGAAATGATCAGATCATGATAGATGTAAACTAATCACCCAACCTAGTTTGAACAGACTGAGTGGGTGGTAACTGTAGGCAGGTAGGGTGTGGCTGGAGGAGTTAGTATACTGGAGGCATGATCTGGAAGGATTCATCTTTCCTGTAGCCACTCCCCACTCTTATGATTCCTGATTCTAAGGACTAGAACAACACTCCTCCACAACACCTTCCATGATGTTCTACCTTATCTCAGGCCCAGGGTAAGGGAGTTGGCCAAACATCACTGAACCTCTGATACCACAAGTCAAAATCAACTTTTCCACCTCTAAGTTGTTCTTTTACCCACACATGATAATTATTTCTTATTTGTGCTAAGACAAAAGGAAAACTTACTTAAAATACTTGGAAGATTTATAGTTTCCTAGATGATATTAAAATATTGTTATATAATCTGATGTTAGAAGATAATCCAAGAAAACAGGCAAACTGAAATTGTCAGTTTTTAATATAGTGAGACAAAGTTATAAAGTTCACAATTATAGTTTTCATCACTCTGTTTGTGTTGAATGCATAATTTGAAATTAGAATGGTCACCTTTTTATTTGTTTCATAACACTTATAGTCTTTAATCTTGCTTAAAAACAATAACATGCATGTAATTGGTAAATATCACCTAAGGTAATTTCTATTAAAAATTATGCATTATTTCTCTTTTATTTTCCCTTTAATTTTTTTAGACACCAAGTTAAAATTACTCCCTTTGGCTTTCAGATTTAAAGGAGAAATCACATTGTCAAAATTAGGAACCCCCAAAATACGGCAAACATTTACATTTGTAATATTTTTTCCATCCAAGTGAATATAAAAGCTAATGAGGTTTTTTTACACCTTCATTTAGTCACAGGGAAACTGCATTCACCCTTCTTGGTCCTTGGAATATAGTCATGGGTCAATTATATGATTAAACTCACATCCCAGTTAGGTGAACAAGATGAGACCATCTCAAAAATCCCTCTTACACACCTGAAAACTGGAAGACCAGGGCAGATATATCTTAAGTAACTGAACACTGTAACACAAGTAGCCTGAGGATGAAGGACAGGATAGCCTTTCATAGTCTCCGCATAGTCATATATGAAAGAGTCACACTTACTTCCACCAGCCTATTTAAGTACAGACATACTCGTTTATGTAAGGATCCTGACAACTATAGAATTTGGTATGTTAAAATTTGTGAGAACAATATTGATTATATTTTCCTTTGCAAATTAATTCATGACTTTTTCATAGAAAAGAAAAAATATGTCAAAGCTATTTTGTAGTCCTTTATAAGACAAAGTGATTATTTTGAAATGAACCTTATGAATACTCTGATAAAAACATATTTTTTCATTCATCGAATCAAGTGTAATGTTGTACATGTATAACACCAGAGTATGGCAATAATTTATATATATAAAAATTCAAATATTCAAGTTTAATCATGTGTTAATCTCTAATTTCTACTTCTAATCAGAAACAGATTATTTTTACTGATCACTGCCTTCTGTGTATACTTGTATCATTTATAAAACTGCCCAGAACAAATCTTTGCAAGTATTTCAACCAGATTTCTGGGTGGTTGGTTTGAATGATGTGTTGTTTTACTGTCTTCTTTAGAAGACACAATTGCCCAAGGTTTAATCATTGTGCTATCACATGTTCTATATTTTAATTTCTGTTAGAATTTCAATTGATAGTATGTTGAAACACACCAGCTTTTACTTTTTCCTGATTTAGATTTACTATTTTTAAAATTTTTTTATTTGTTCTAATTAGTTGTATATGACAATAGAATGCATTTATACATTTTGAAGATTTACTATTTTGTAAATACTTACCTCATAGGTTTTTACTCTTATCCATTTTTCTTTCTCTAAATATTAGGACTCTTAATGAATTTGTTTCAAAAAAAGTTGAGACACAGAGGTTAATGATTCCACGTTCTCAATTAAAAGACTTATAGATAGCAGAGTCCTTCTCAAATTCATACTGTTTCTTTGTTATGATTATTTTTCTCCTGCAGAAACTGACCTGCTTCTATGATTTTTTTTTTCTTTGTAATACCTCAACAAATATGGGGCTGTGTGAATGTATGTGGTCCAAGTCCATGGGTGCAGAAACCTTCACACATGGATAGACAAAAATCTCTCCAGCAATGAATGTAATATTTTGTAGGACTCAAACTTTCTTTAGAGAAACACAGGTCTGAGTCCTGACTCTTCCAAAAAGTCAGGGAAAGATGATTTAAATTTTCCAGATTCAGGGTTAACCACTGTGTAAATAAGAATAAAGACCTCTGGTAATGGTAGAACCATTAAACGATTAAAGAAAAAGGACAAAAAAGACTTTCTTAGCACAGTGCCCCAGGCGCTCAGTAAATGTCAATTACTTTCTTTTACATCTGGGTTTCAGATTGCTCTTTCATCTGAAAAAAAAAATCCAGTTTTAAGATTTTCTTGGCTTCGATTATATTTAGTCATTGTGCCATATCTTTTAAATTATTTATTTTCTTAGATTTCTTACATATTGTTTGCATTGTGCTGTGCAATTATTCAGGATTTCAACATCTGAGAATATGTGGATGCTTCTTTGAGGATTACTAATAGTTACTTTGTACTCTGCATCAAGTCATCTATGATACCTTTTGGCTCCATTTAGTTAAAATTTGCTTTACACAATTTGTGTCCTAAGTTTCTTCATTTAACCATTATTAAATGTGAAATAATTATGTACTGTTGGTATCATCAGTCTGATTATGCTAAACAGGTATATGTGATGAAGTAGGATACCTAAATTAGTCACAAACAGTTCCTTCTGTTAAGCTTTTAAATTTTAATCTTTTATCTAAATGGTATTAGCTACATTGAAAAAACTGAATTGCTATTTTAGTTGTTTTAAATTTTTTTTTATAGTACCAGAGATTAAACTCAAGCCCTTACAAATGTTGTGAAAACAATCTACAACTAAGCTACGTCCCAGACTTGCATGCGCATGCGGTGTTTTGTTTTGTTTGTCATTTTTTATTTTTGAGATAAGATCTCAGTAATTTGCCTAAGCTGGCCTCAAACTTGTAATCCTCCTGTGTCCCAGCCTCCTGAGTAGCTGGAATTACAAGTGTGGACCCCCAAACCTGGCTGCTATTATACTTCTAATATGCATGAAATGCACAGAAGATTCAGAGGGTTTTTCTTATTTATTTATTTGGGGGAAGAAATTAAGACAACAAGATACCTTTTTTTTTTTTTCCATCTAGAAACAAAACAAAATAAACAGGTTTAAATAAAACAACAAAGGACAACATTTTATTAGTAGCTAATTTTTCAAACTACCCTAAATCTACTAAAAAAAAAAAAATTAAATGAAAGTGAGATTGAGAGAGACTGATACATTAGTAAACTTTATGGGCACATTTTACTCCTGTTGTAGTTTTGTGTACATATCCTGCTTTTCTTGTTTCCCTGATAATACTTTCATCTTATTACTGAGGTAGCATTTCTTTTCCAAATAGGGAAGAAAATAGACATTGACTAGTCCTCTATCCCCAAAATAATGTCAACTTAAAGAAAAGGAAAAAAGGAAGGAAGAAGAAAAAGTGAGTTCTTGATATTTTTTTTCCTAAAGTAGACCAATTTTTGTTTCTGTTATAATTTTGAAATCTTTTCATTTTATAATCATTTAGAATTAAAAGTTAATAGAGGAAGCATAAAGAAAAAAAGTTCTATATAATAAAGGAGAAAAAAAAACACTATGTCATGTTTAATTTTGTATAAATCAAGGAGAATAAAAATGAAATGGATGACTGGTAAGAAGAAATTTGTTAAGTAATGGAAGATTTTCAAAATTTCTTTAAGTCAACATGATATAGGACAGTTTTATTTCACTGCTGAGTGTACAGACTGATACACAATTTTGACTGCAGAGATAATTTTACATATAGGATTGAAAGCATTTTAATCTACATAGGATTATTTAAAATATGTTAAATGTTGGTTGTATTTTTATTTGTAAAATCCAACTAATTTCATGCTTCAAAAATAAAAGCAAAATGTATAGAGACTCTGAAAGTTCATTACAAAGGCAAACCAGGATTTGTTGTATATTGATATGAAAGAAATTTTTTAAAAGTGCTATTCTAGAAAATTTATAATTCCCCAAATTGAAGGATCACAGAAATTATTGGCCTATGGAGCCCTTGGTGAGCTGATAATATCCTGATGCATCATGAGATGTCATAAGCCATAAAACTTTTATGGTACCATGAGGTCTCTCTGGGAAAATTACTGTAGGTTTCACAAAGCTTTACTTTATGGCTCTCATCTGTGTAAAACTTTTGTCCCCATTCCCTCTCCAACACCAACATTAAATATATATGTAAAATTCCTTTCATTTTATGTTCTTGGTATTTACAGAAGCCCACCAAAAGAGAGCATCAATGGAAAATATTTAGATTGAAGATTTGGGCTCATTTTCTTTCTTTGTGTGTATGTACGTGTATCTCTCTGTGTGTAGAATTCTACTCATTGAGATGCATAATATGATTGATGCTACAAAGACAAATTGTACACTGAATCAGTCAGAATTTAAAAGTATGGTGACTGTAAGTGTCCATTGTGAAAGTCTAAGAGCAAGTAGTGGCAGTTTGCACTCCCATGTAAAAGAAGAAGAATTAAGAAAAGGTAAAATCTACTGGATGAATTGGAGGTAGTTTGGTCATTGAGACCACAGATGAGATTAAAGACAAAAATGAATTCTAAAGAAAAGGAAAATTCAAAAATAACTTTAGTCCTAAGCAATTAATTGAATGGTGGTGCTATTTATTTACATAAAAATGTTGAAAAAATACAAGAAAGTCAGTAACTTGTAGTTGATTGAATTGTTTTTATGTATGTGCAAATGTGCCACAATGAAACTCACCTTTCTTTATAATTATTATGTAGTAGTTGAAAAATATTTTAAAATTTCTGGTTGACATATGTGTTTTATGCAGAAATGGAGAAATCTTCTAGAAGTCAGATATCGTAGGATTAATCATAAACATACATATTCTTGGGCAGAGATCTGCTCTAGAGATATAAATATGGAAAGATGTGCATTATTGTTTAGATAGGAGGTGTAGCCTCAAAACTCCTATATTAAAGCAGAAATGAGCTCTTCTTTGAAGGTCTTGTGAACTTGGCTGAGAATCCATCTGGTTCCAGATTTTTCTTTGTTGGTAGGCTTTGATGATTTCTTCTATTTCATTGCTTGAAATTGATCTATTTAAATTGTGTATGTTCTCCTAATTCAGTTTGGGTGGATCATATGCCTCTAGAAACCTGTTGATGTCTTCAAGATTTTCTATTTTATTGGAGTATAGATTTTCAAAATAACTCCTAATTATGTTTTGTATTTCAATGGTTTCTGTCGTGGTATTTCCTTTTTTCATTCCAGATTTTAGTAATTTGAGTTTTCTCTGTCCTTCTCTTTGTTAGTGTGGTTAAGGGTTTATCAACTTTGTTTATTTTTTCAAAGAATCAACTTTTTATTTTTTCAATTTTTTTATTGTTTCTTTTGTTTCAATTTCATTGATTTCAGTTCTGATTTTAACTATTTCCTGTCTTCTCCTACTTTTGGTGTTGATCTGTTCTTCTTTTTCTAGGACTTTAATCTGTAATGTTAGATTGGTAAGAGGTTTTGAGGGCAAGGGGAGAAATGCTATGGTTTGTATATTATGTGTCTTCCTAAAGCTCCTATGCTAATACAGGAATATTCAGAGGTGAAATTATTAGATTCTAAGAACTGTAATCTAACGGTCTATTCTAGTTTGAATGGACTAACCAGGGATAACTGTATACAGAAGGGGTATGGGCCAGTGGAGGTGAGTCACTAAAAACGTGTCCTGAAGGGGTTCAATTTTATTGTGGCTCCTTGACTTTCTTCTCTTTGCTTCTCAGGTACCATAAATAGAGCAGCACTCTTCTACCACTGTCCTTCCACCATGGTGTTTTGCCTCATCTTGGGCCCAGAGGAAAGGAGTTAGCTGGCCACAGTCTGAACCTCTAAAACTGTGAATCAAAATTAACTTCTCCTTCTTCAATTTGTTCTTTTTTTTTTAATTGTTTTTCTTTTTTTTTTTGTAAACAAATGGGATACATGTTGTTTCTCTGTTTGTACATGGCATAAAGGCATACCATTTGTGTAATCATAAATTTACATAGGGTAATGTTGTTTGATTCATTCTGTTATTTTTTTCCCTTCCCCCCCACCCCTCCCACCCCTCTTTTCCCTCTATACAGTCCTTCCTTCCTCCATTCTTGCCCCCCTCCCTAACTCTAACCCTAACACTAACCTTCCCACCCCCCATAATGTGTCATCATCCACTTATTAGCGATATCATTCATCCTTTGGTTTTTTGAGATTGGCTTACCTCACTTAGCATGATATTCTCCAGTTTCATCCATTTGCCTGCAAATGCCATAATTTTATCATTCTTTATGGCTGAGTAATTTTCCATTGTATATATATACCACAGTTTCTTTATCCATTCATCAATTGAAGGACATCTAGGTTGGTTCCACAATCTGACTATTGTGAACTGAGCAGCTATGAACATTGATGTGGCTGTATCTCTGTAATATGCTGATTTTAAGTCCTTTGGGTATAGACCAAGGAGTGGGATAGCTGGGTCATATGGTGGTTCCATTCCAACTTTTCTAAGGAGTCTCCACACTGCTTTCCAGAGTGGCTGCACTAGTTTGCAGCCCCACCAGCAATGTATGAGTGTACCTTTCTCCCCACATCCTCGCCAACACCTGTTATTGCTTGTATTCTTGATAATCGCCATTCTAATTGGGGTGAGATGGAATCTTAGGGTGGTTTGATTTGCATTTCTCTTATTACTAGAGATGTTGAACATTTTTCCATATGTTTGTTGATTGCTTGTAGATCTTCTTCTGTGAAGTGTCTATTCATTTCCTTAGCCCATTTGTCGATTGGATTATTTGCATTCTTGGTGTAGAGTTTTTTGAGTTCTTTATAGATTCTGGAGATTAGTGCTCTATCTGAAGTATGATTGGCAAAGATTTTCTCCCACTCTGTAGGCTCTTTCTTCGCATTGCTGATAGTTTCCTTTGCTGAGAGAAAGCTTTTAGTTTGAATCTATCCCAGTTATTGATTCTTGCTTTTATTTCTTGTGCTATGGGAGTCCTGTTGAGGAAGTCTGGTCCTAAACCAACATGTTGAATCTCTGGACCTACTTTTTCTTCTATAAGATGCAAGGTCTCTGGTCTGATTCCGAGGTCCTTAATCCGTTTTGAGTTTAGTTTCGTGCATGGTGAGAGATATGGGTTTAGTTTCATTCTGTTGCATATGGATTTCCAATTCTCCCAGCACCATTTGTTAAAGAGGCTATCTTTTCTCCATTGCATATTTTTGGCCCCTTTGTCTAGTATGAGAAAATTGTATTTATTTGGGTTTGTATCCGTGTCCTCTATTCTGTACCATTGATCCACCTTTCTATTTTCGTATCAATACCATGCCGTTTTTGTTACTATTGCTTTGTAGTAGAGTTGAAGATCTGGTATTGTGATACTCCCTGCTTCACTCTTTCTGCCAAGGATTGCTTTAGCTATTCTGTGATTTTTATTCTTCCAGATGAATTTCATAATTTCTTGCTCTATTTCTGTAAGGTACATCATTGGGATTTTAATTGGAATTGCTATGAATCTGTATAGAACTTTTGGTAGTATGGCCATTTTGACAATATCAATTCTTCCTATCCAAGAACATGGGAGATCTTTCCATCTTCTAAGGTTTTCTTTAATTTCTTTCTTTAGTGTTCTGTAGTTCTCATTGTAGAGGTCTTTCACCTCTTTTGTGAGATTGATTCCCAAGTATTTTATTTTTTTTGAAGCTATTGTGGATGGGGTAGTTTTCCTAATTTCTCTTTCTGAAGATTCATCACTTATGTATAAAAATGCCTTAGATTTATGTGCATTGATCTTATATCCCACTACTTTACTGAATTCACTTATGAGATCTAAAAGTTTTCTGGTGGAATTTCCTGGTTCCTCTAAGTATACAATCATATCATCCAGCAAATAGGGATAGTTTGAGTTCTTCTTTTCCAATTCGTATCCCTTTAATTTCTTTGGTCTGTCTAATTGCTCTGGCTAGAGTTTCAAGGACGATATTGAATAGAAGTTGTGAAAGAGGGCATCCCTGCCTTGTTACAGTTTTTAGGGGGAATGCTTTCAGTTTTTTGTTCTTGTAAGATATTTAGGTCACAGTGAGTAAAAACTAATTATCACAATGACATTTAACATTGTGGTACGAATGAGATCATCTCACAAGTGGATGTAGATAGAGAAGAAAAGGATATGAAGACTGATCTATGGACACTCAAATAGTTAAGTATGAGAAAGAAAATCCAACAAGATGAACATGAATAGTCAGTAAAATAGGTGAAAACTAAGATTATGGCTTTTTAAAGGATATGTGAATACATTTCAAGAAATTCTTCTACTGTGTTATAAATTTCTGAGTCACAAAGATAATGAGTGAGAATTGACTATATAATATGACAAGATTCAGGTCACTGGCAAGTTTGACGAATATAAATTCAAAATATTATGGGAACAATAGTCTGAATTTTTTTCAGAATATATTAGAGAGAGTGTGTGATCAGCTATAAATAGAAACAATAATCAAAGGCCAATATGTCAAGAATATCTGTTAGGAAGGAAGGGAGTGGAAAACTATGACAGTAAAAGGATTATAGACCATATTTGAATTATTCAGTTGGAATTTCTCTAATTTTGCTTAGTCTTGGTTGACAAAATTTTTGCTTGTGAAAAAGTATAGTGATTATGGAGAGATGTTGTTTTAGTTACCATTGCGTTGCTATCACCAAAAGACCTGACAAGGAAAACTTAGAAGAGAGATTATTTTGGCAAATGATTTCAGGGATTCAATCTGTCATTAGATGACTTCATAGCTCTGGGCCCAAGGTGACTGTTATGATTTGGATGTGAGGTATCCCCAAAAGCTCACCTGTGAGAAAATACAAGAAGGTTTGAAGGAGAAATGATTGGGTTATTGCCTTCAACTTAACACAGATTAACCCGTGATGGAATTAACTGAGTGGTCACTGGAGGCAGGTGGAGTATGACTGGAGGAAGTGATTCATTGGGTGGTGGTTATGGGGTATATATTTTGGCAGTGGAGTATCCCTCTGCTTCCTGATCACCATGTGAGCCACTTCCCTCTGTCATACTCTTACTCTCATGTTCTGCCTCACCAGGAATGGAGCCCCAAGGAATGGAGCCTACTGACTACGGACTGAGACCTCTGAAATGGTGAGCCCTTAAATTAACTTTTCCTCCTCTATAATTGTTTGGTCGAGTCTTTTAGTCACAGTGGTGAAATAACTGATTAAAACAGTGACCAGACATCATGGCAGAGGAAAGCAGCTCAGGATTTTGCAACCATGAAGAGAGAGTGCTCCGCTCACCAAGGATAAACATAAACCTCAAAGGCACACACCCTGTGACCTACTTCCTCCAGCTACAACCTACCTGCTCATAGTTACTGCCCAATTAATCCAAATCAGTGGATTAGGTTATGATTCATAATCTAATCTTTTCACCTCTGAAAATTCTTACATTGCCTCACACATGAACGTTTGAAGGCTACCTTATATATAAAATATAGCAGATAAAAAGTCAAGACTTAAGTAGAAAGAAGAAAATGGTATACACGATTAATAAAATAAGGTAAGATATTTAGAAAAAATAAAAATCTGGTTTTGAGGTAGAAAGAGAAACAATTGATTACAAAAGTAAAGTAGAGAATTTAGATGCCAAAGATAAAAGGATGTTAAATTTAATGGTTGGAAATTTCAATAGTTCACATTGCTCTTTTTGTTCAGTAAAGTATGAAAAGTTATCATGTGTGAATGTAGAAAGAAGGAGAGAGGTCAAGAGTTTTTTAAACACAGGAGGGTTGTGTTTGGGTTTTTCAGAGAAAGAAAGCTAACATTGATGAATTAAAGTAATACAGTTTGTGCTTGGTTTCAAGGAGTCATGAGAGATTTACAATAGAAAGTGGGTCAGACTGAAAGATTGTGCTTGTTTCTTTAATCTTTCTCCTATCCTTGACTGTATGCAAACAGGGTAGATAAAGAGGTTTTTCCAGGTGAGTGAAAAAGGAATGAAAAAATAATTAAACAGGAAAGACAGAAAAAGATAAATACCTGCAAGACTACTAAGTTAAGATTGGCTAGGCAATTCTACAGAAGTGAACTACTGACAATTCTAACAATACCAAATAATTTTTCTCAATTATATTACATGTCTAACATATGTCAACAGGGAGCTACTCTGAACAATCGTTTAGATATACAGGATAATAGGGCTTATCATCGTTTTGCTCCACCAGCTGGGATATGGCCTGCTGTGTTATTCACAGCAGGGAAAAACACCTATTAAGGTATCCCACATTATAAATGAGATGTCTCAGATGGGAAGTTATATTGGTCACTTGTATTACGCAAAACATGACCCAGAACAACTCATATATGCAACCCAACAGAAAGAGGAAAACCAAATATTAGTTTTAGTTACCACAAGAACTGAGGTTGCATATGAACAAGTGGTTTCTTTGATGAGAAGGGAAAGAATTATGGACAGAAGGACAATTATTGGCAATAAAAAAAATGTAGCCAGTATGCTGGTACTCCCAAAGGGATAGATTCATCACTGTGAGAGTAAACTAGCCAATTGGCACTGAGAGTACGTATGTGGAATGTTTAAATTCCCTACATTGAATGTGATTCAATTATGGCAGTAACAAGGAGTAGGAATTTGCTTTTCAAAGTGTTCAAAATATTTCTCTTCCATTTGCTATCTTTGTCCCCTTAAACTCTATGAAGGATCATCTATTTGTAAAATAAAACCTTTCTCCTAAGACTGTTCTAAAGAACAACTGGTTAAATACACACACATACAAACTGTTATCTTTTGCAAAGCAAAATAAAATTAAATGTATAATTCATAATTAATAGAGATGAAGTGGTTAAAGCCTAAATCTACAAGGATATGCTACATCTAAAGATAAGAAAGCTAGAAACCAAAAGAGACTAATTTAGATAATCTTTGAAAATAGTGATACTTAGTTTGAGAAAGACCAATGAACTTTATGAAAATCATTTATGGAGTCAGCATAAATCATACTTTGAAAATGGAATGTTGTAACTGGTTATTTCCTTTGTTCTCTACAACTGCTCACATTGTTAAAGTAGATTCTTTAAGATTTTTTTTTTATTTAAGTGTTTGGAAATTTTATATATTTTTCATCTTGCCAGCTTACTTAGAATAATCCCTGACCATGAATATTTTGTTACTTAGGGGAACTGAAAGAAAGGGAAACATTTATACAAATATTTATTTTCAGATTTATTATTTACCACAGTTCACTAACTCTAGCCATGGAGTTTTATCTTCTATGTCAACTTGTATGTACATATGTATATATGTTGACAAGGGCATATTTGGTTGTGTTTTGGTGAACTTCCCAAGATGTCTGCCTAAAAACCAAAACAAAATGATGTTAAGTTCTTACAACATAATATGTAATCTATTTTACAACAATATTGTCTCATTATTTTGTTGGAAAAAGGGATATTCAGAATAAAGGATGAAAAAATAAACCATGTTATTTAGGTACTAACAATATTAACAGAACTGATTTATTTCTTTTTATTTCTTGTGTGTGTGTGTGTGTGTGTGTGTGTGTGTGTGAGTGCGTGCACGCATGCACGTGTGTGTGTTTTCAGTTTGAAATTTTTTTATCCCTGTATGAAGATTCTGGCTAATTCCACATTGAACTCTGGTTCTCTTCACAAATGACATCCAGTCACTGTCTCTTTTTGGAACTATACTACTAAGTATTGCATTTTAAAAATTTCCCAATGTACATACCAAACTTAATGATTCCTCAACTCAAGAAACTTAAAATGTACTTTAGAAGAGAAGGCATCAGTTTAAAACAAACAGAAAAAAACATTAAGGTAATCACAGACAATGAAGGATAACATGGGTAATCTCATCTATTACTTTATGAAATGTAAGTCATTCTGAGATGCGATCATCTGAGAAGGACTGGTTAAAGAAATGGTTTGAAGTAATATCTGAAAAAAGGATGGAATTAAATTGATGAAAGGTACTTAAAATGTGACTTAAAATTCATGTTATTATTTCTTCCAATTTCCTACTTACTATTGATTAAAGGTCTCAAACTAAAGAAGTTACTAGTTAACATAAAGATTTGTGTCTGACAAATATCCAAATGATCTGTGCTTAGTTGAGCAAATAACCCTAAAGATAGTAGTTTATTGCCCCTTTGTATATTAAACAATTGTTTTATATAACCTGGCAATTTTGTCATTCTATAAGGATTTTGGTTTCTCAAATGCTCTTTGGACTACCAATATATCATAATGAGTTCCTCATTAATTAATGTGCTAAAATTTGTGATATATGTTCAATTTACATTATAATTATGATTTGACCTTCTTGAGAATTGTGTTAATTATGTTTTCACACCATTCAACAGCCTGTATATTTACTGTATTGACTTTTGTCTGATTTCTTTCTTTGTACTTTATAATTCTGAAACCCTAGCAGTTCATATTTTAAATGTGCCTTGCTTTGTTTCTATAGTTTTAGGATATGAGAAATATCTGACAGAACAGTGGACACTTTTCTCAAATTATTAATCAGACAGATGAGACTTCACCTAAAAAAACATGACTTTTGTTCCAGAACACTTTCAGTTGATCAGCAGATTGTACAAGAGACAGAAATTCTAGGAAAGGGCATGTAAGAAACTTCCTATTCTGACAGTGCCAACCTCCTGGGGATATTGTATGGGTTCAGAGAGGTTTCACAATGATCTGCTGACTCTTTTTCTGAACCTGGAGAATTCATTTCCTTTCATCTTCTCTCCTGCCAGCAGTCTTTCTCTTCACTAGGACCAAATACACAAAATTATACAAAAAATAGAATAACATCCCATATGTTCTTCTTTTCGAGCCTATTCTTAAAGCAATCATGCAGGCTTTCTTCAGTTTTCTGAGTTACCTATTATAGCCAATTATTTGGGGGAAGAGAAAGTGAGAAGAAAAGAATACAAACGTTCTAAAAATGTCTCATCACAAGAGCACTCCAGATTAATTTGAATTTAATGGATGCAATTATCACATCTTTATCCCCTCTTCACCCCATCATCTTTCTCTCTCTCTTCCTAAGGCCCATAATCACAGTTTCCCTATGACAGGTCATGCTACATGTCTCCACTGATGTCCCCTTTCCCTTTTCAGGAAGAAACCGTCACCTGCCAATAATACCTCTTTTCAGGAATGGTCTTGATGAGCAAGAGTCTGAAAATGTTATCAGTTAATTTTCTCAAGATTTTCGCTCTCTTCTGAAATGTCTCCACAAGAAAGGCAACCTCTTCCAAGTCTGCCTTCCGAGAATGGCCTACAACTAATGATCAAACAATATGGATCCATAAAGACTAGATGTATAACTGGACTTGTAATAACTCTGAAGGATCATTCCATTTCCTGGTTAGACTGAGGTTAATCATGGCAATGATTAGGATTATATCACAGCTGAATTTCTTCCTCTACCCAAGCCTACTTCTCTTTCTTCCCTTTGAGAGATGGTGATTTCAGGAATGCTCCATAATTAACCTTCTGAAAAAAATACTTTTTCACAATCTTTATCAGTCAACTTCCAGTCAAACTCATCTTGTGACAGCAAAACAGACTCAACACCTCTAAGTAGGGAGTCATGATTTGCATTTTCATATACAAATAATGAAGGTGACTGCCCACCTCTCCCCCACTGCAGACGAACTCTGGAAGCTGGACACCTAGCCCACGCGCCCTTCCAAACCACAGAGGAATATGGGACACCATGCCTGTTCCACCAAGCTGAATCTGAGTGGGCTCACTGGGGCTCCCCAGCCTCTTTAGAGACTGGTGCAAGCATTTTGAATTATTCCTGAGGGTGTGGCCATCATCATTGGAAGGACAACTTCCTTCCTGAGATGCCTACAGGAGACTGGAGGCCCTTTGACAGGCACCTCTATTACTCACTAACATCTTATACCCATCTCCATCTTCTTCATTCACAACTAAAAATATTGTAAATAATAATTGAACTCATCCTGTCTATTACAATAATGTTAAAGTCTTTATAGGGACTATGTGGTTTGGAGCTGGATTTTCTCTATATTGGGTGCTACTGATATTGATCTCCCCTTCAAAGGAGATATACTGGAAAACTACAGTGTCATAATAAGCCTGCAGGGGGGGAAACTTCAGTACCTCAGATCCTCACTGCTAAAGGGGAATATACAGAAACAATATGAAGAAACAGGGAAAGAAAGTGCCTCTAACAAACCAAGATGCTATTTTGATAGAATCCGATGACAGCATGGCAGTAGAAATGACAGAAAAAGAGTTTAGAATCTGCATACTTAAAATTATCCTTGAAGCAAAAGATGAGATAAGAGAGCAAATGCAGGCAATGCATGATCATTCCAGCAGTTAAAAGAGCAAATGCAGGAAGCAAAACAACACTTCAATAAAGAGATAGAGATTCTAAAAAAACAAAAACAAAACAAAACAAAACAAACAAACAAACAAAAAAAAAAACCAACAAACAAAAAAGCAGAAATCCTTGAAATGAAACAAACAATACACCAAATTAAAAACTCAATAGAAAGCATCACCAACAGAATAGAGCTTGTGGAAGACAGAATCTCAGACAATGAAGACAAAATATTTTATCTTGAAAATAAAGTTGAACAAACTGAGAAGATGTTAAGAAGTCATGAACAGAACCTCCAAGAATTATGGGATATCATGAAAAGACTGAATTTAAGAATTATTGGGATTGAGAAAGGCATAGAGATATAAACCAAAGGCATAAACAACCTGTTCAATGAAATAATATCAGATAATTTCCCAAACCTGAAAAATGAAATGGAAAATCAAATATAATAGGCTTATAGAACACTAGGTGCACAAAACTACAACAGATCCACACCAAGGCACATTTTAAAGAAAATACCTCACATACAAGATAAAGATAGGATTTTAAAGGTTGCAAGAGAAAAGCATCAGATTACTTATAAGGGGAAACCTATACGGATATCAGTAGATTTCTCAGACCCTAAAAGCAAGAAGGGCCTGGAACAATACATTTCAAGCTCTGAAAGAACATGGATGCCAAACAAGAATCCTATACTCAGTAAAACTAACCTTCAGATTTGATGATGAAATAAAATCTTTCCACGATAAACAAAACTCATGTGTCAGATAATGCAAGAAAGTTTAGAGGAGAAATGCTTGGTTTATGAGAGCCTTATCCCAACCAGTGAATTAATTACCTGATGGAATTAAGTGAATGGTAACTGAAGGCAGGTGAACTATGGCTGGAAGAGGGCATTGGTGGGGGCATGGCTTTGGGCTATATGTTTTTATTTCCCAAAATATCTCTCTCTCTCTCTCTCTCTCTCTCTCTCTCTCTCTCTCTCTCTCTCTCCTTCCTAATCATCATGTGAATTGCTTCCCTATACTACGCTTTTCCACCATGATGTTCTGTCGGGGTTTCGGCCGGACCCCTGGCCCTAGGTGTGGCAAGGCTAAGATGGCGCCTGGCAGTGAGCCAGAGCAGTTAACTTTTGCACAAACAACTGACTTTATTTTGAGGAAGTTTGAGGGATTGGCTGAGCTCCCTGATGGACAGTACAGGTCCACTGTGTGCCTGCCTTTGCTGCCTGTATCTGTTATGCTCCCCCCTCGTGCGAAAATGCTGATTGGTTACAAGTACTGTATATATTGGAGTGTAGGTTCCTCAAAGAGAGGAACAAAGGAAGAACTGAGAGGATGGGGGTGCGCGCAATAAAAGGGCCGAAAAGAACCAGGTGTCGTGTCTCTCTGCGGGCAGGGAGTGCGATAAGGGGAGTGCGACAATGTTCAGCCTCACTTCAAGCCCTGAGGAATGGATCTGGCTGCCTATGGACCAAGACCTCTGAAACTGGGAGCTTTTCCTCCTCTACAGGTCTTTTAGTCACAGAAGTGAAAAAGCTGAATAAAACAAGCCCTATTCGCATTAATATTGATTCCCAGTGAGAATGCTTCCATTATCTCTCTGCTTCTGCTTTTATGTCTGTACATGAAGCTCTTCTCCTAGTTCACACATTATTTGTATTTCTCACTTTATTCATATCTTCGTCATCCAGGAGAACTTTCTCTGACCATAATATAATGTAGGACTCATCTACAATTTTATTTATCTCTCTTATCTCCTACTCTCTTAAATTTTACTTTTACAACATTTATTATGACCTGACATGTTTATTGTCATTTGCCTCCAGTAGATTCATATCCAGAGATTGTTACTCTGTCCATCTACAATACTCCACTCTCAGTGCTGGAACACTGAGATCAATCAGTAAGTGTATTAGTCAAGATTTTCTAGAGGAATACAATCTATTGTATATATGGATGATCTCCAATTTATGATGGTTAGATTTAATGAGTTTTAAAATTTTACTACAGTGATAAAGCATTATATGTTCATAGACTCTATACTTCAAATTTTGAATTTTGATTTTTTCCCAGGCTATTGTATCTTATATGGTACTATTCTCTTTTGATGATGGGCAAAGGCAGCAAGCAAACTTCCCCTTATGCAGTTAGTACACATACTCTGGTCCTAGTTGCAGACCTAAAACTTGAAGTGCCTTCTCAGGTCCAAGTATCTGCCTATCATAATGATTTGCTATGAACTTTATTTAATAATATGTGAATAGGGACTAGTAATTAAATCTATGCTTTCACTCGCTCTTAACATATTATGTCAAGAATTCTTCTGGCTATCAGTAGCATTATTTAGTACTTGATAATGCTTTCCATTTACCAGTAGACAGTAGTTAGATTTGATATCGTATAACTCAAAACTGACCTGAATGTAGGCATGTACAATGGAGTTATTATCCATGTTATCATGCATCATTTTCATGATTTTAGAATGCTCTTACCTGGATTTCTTTTTAGGTATAATAAGGAGCAACTTTGTATAAATCTAATGAAAATGCAAAATATGATCTTTCATTTCATGAAAAATATTTTTAGGTAACATGTCATATCTCAGGTAATCGTCTATAAACTGAACACACATCAGTGAATAAGCATAAAAAATTATTGCACATGTTGAGCCAGCATTCTATGGAAGAGAAACAGACAGTTGTGACTGAAGTCAGTTATGAGGAATTGAATAATAAAAAATTTGGTAAGAGACTGAAAAGGAGGACCATGTTATTGGTGGAAAACAGCAAAGACTTATAAAAGGGAAGTCATTGGAGTTTGTCAACAAGGAAAGAGTAATATCTCTTCTTGAACTGATGAAAGAATATCATATAAAGTGAGACAAAAGACCCATTAGTGGACAAATGTAGTACTGCAAGTGGGAGAATAAAAAATAGAGTTGGGGGAGAAGGTGAGTGGATTTAGAAAGGTGAGGAAATGTGGACTCTCAGTCTCATTGTTTGGATACACGCTGGAATCAAAGAGAAGTTGAAGGATGCTCCAGGTTTTAGGCTGTAAAGTAGAAATACAACACGCTTGTCCATTTACTGAGTTGAGTAAGACTGCTGTATGAGCAGATTTATTGTGCAAAAGGAACTGACTTTTGGACCTGTTAAGAGAGTTATCTATTAGACACCATAAGGGGTATTTTAGGTTGGCAGATGGTTTGTGTGCCTATAAATAAAAAAAAATGACAAAATATTTCAAGCTCAAATATTAATAATCTGTGTTACATTTAGGGTAAGTTTAGAAATCACCTAGATAATATGTTCATTATGCAAATTGTCTGTAATTACATGAGACTCTTGCATATTAGATATAATGATGAACTAGCTTAGTGAGTTAAATATCAACATGTTTAGTAACTTCAGCAATTGGTGGAAATGTTTAAAATAAGTTTTGTATATCAATGTTGCCTACAGAATAGGGGAGTCACTATTCTGTGATTTCAACCCTTGCAAATTCCATACATAATATTCACTTCTTATTTATCACTTAAAGAAATATAATAATGATTTTGAATTAACCTTCTTTGGAGGCAAAAGCAATACTGACTGAGTTTTTTATACACTATTAGACATTATTAAACTGTATTAGACAATATGAGATAATTTGGCTGTTTCAACACAGTTGTTTAACAGGATTATTTAGAGACTACAAATGAAAGCAGAGCATTTCTGTAGAAATATTTAAATTAATATTAAGCACTCAAAGTGAGATTTATAAATTTCAAATTTAATTAAAGTAAAAGCCAAGTAATTTTAATAATTCTTTGGCCATAAAAACACTATTTATAAAAATACTTAATAGAAAGTTGAAATTAAAAATATAGATTCAAAGTATATCAAAAAATTAGGAAAAGTAGCCCTTAAAAAGTAGTGCATGTTTTGCTGGGTGGAATGGCACATGCCTATAGTCCTAGTAACTAGGGAGGATGAGGCAGGAGAATCCCAAGTTCAAGACCAACCTCAGAAATTTAGTGAAGCCTAAAGATTTAGCGAGTGTCAGGGGTGGGCTCTGAGGGCCCCAGAGTCGCACCGTGGCCTAATCTCTAAGATGGCGCCTGGCAGCTTGCCAGACATAGCTGCACTCATATACAAGTTTTAGGAAGTAACTCTGGTTGACTGTTGTACATGAGGCGATCCTGGTATCTGCCTGGAGACTGTTCCTTGATAGGCTGACTTTCCTGGTAGTCTACTCTCTGATAGGCTGATGTTCTCAATATAAGTCTGAGACTTGCGGAATAAACTTTTTTGGTTCCTGTGATCAAGAAGAGCATATGCATTGTGATTGTCCCCGCGGGCGGTGGGCGATCATAAGTGGTGCCGAAACCCGGGAACTCGAGTTACAAAGAAGGAACTGATCAGGTAAATACAGGGTAAGTAAAGTACAGTCTGGCCAGGTTAAAGTTCGTGGGGTAAGCAACAGAGACTAAGTGTTTGTGTGTGCTTTTGCTTTTGTTTTATTAGTTAAAGTGGTCTGCCTTTTGGTTTGTTTAGCGGTAGCTAATGGGCACTGAAATGTCACGAATGTGCATGGAAGGTCCCTTAAAGGATTTGCCCTACAGACTTAAAAGGTCCCCTTACCTCTGATACTGTTGGAATTTTATTAGGTAGGAGCTCTAGTGCACTCAGGGGACTTAGTTATCCCTGGAGTTATTGACTCTGATTTTACAGGAGAAATTAAGGTTCTTGCACATTCTCCTCAAGGAATTATCTCCATATCACCTGGGGACCACATAGCTCAGCTTTTGATTATTCCCAGTCTTCATAATAATTTTCCATCAACCACAGCAACCAGGGGAACTGCAGGTTTGGAATCTTCTGGGGTTGATTTTGCCTGTCTTACCATGGACTTAAAAAATAGGCCAATGCTTAAAATAAAGATTAAAAATAGAGAATTTTTGGGACTCCTACATACAGGAGCTGATACTAGCATTATTACCCTAAAAGACTGGCCAAAAGAATGGCCTCTACATGTAGCTGAACAAACCCTGAGGGGATTGGGTGTAGCTACTAGCCCACAAAGGAGTAGTTCTGTATTGACATGGAAAAACGATGAGGGCCAACAGGGAACATTTCAACCTTATGTCTTAGACCATTTACCTGTTAATTTATGGGGCAGAGATATTCTCATGCAAATGGATTTAGTACTCACTACAGAAGGTCATTATAGCCAAAAGCTCAAAATCTAATGGTAAAACGAGGTCAAAAATGGGACAAGGGAATAGGCCGCTATGGCCAGGGAAATACCCAGCCAATTAGTGTTAAGGGCAATCAAGGTCGCCAAGGCTTGGGTGTTTTCCTAGGGGCCACTGAACAAAAGTATGTAAAAATAACTTGGAAATCCAATGCACCAGTGTGGGTCTCTCAGTGTGGGTCTTCCTGACATTAGGAAAACTTAAAGCGGCCCAAGAACTGGTACAACAACAATTAGAAGCAAATCATATTAGACCTTCAACTTCTCCTTGGAATACCCCTATTTTTAATACTCCAAATATATTATTATGCCACTCTGAGGAAGATATTTTAAAGGATATTTACTCTGAATTAATAGAACAACTCAATTTATGGGGACTCATTATAGCCCCTGAAAAGGTTCAAATTGGTACTACACAAGAATTCTTAGGTGCCCAATTCATATCTTACAAGGGTATCCCCATTCCACATCTCCCAGAGAGTTCACTCCTGAAGCACGTCTGGTTTTGAATATTATACAAAAAAGATTAGATGAGGCCCAAGTAGATCATATTGATCTCTCTCAGCCATTACAATTCATTGTTATTCCTAACAAGAAACTACCCACTGGAGTCTTTTGGCAAGAGGGTCCCTTGTTTTGGGTCCATCTAGCCTGTTCACCCAATAAAACTCTCTTACCCTACCCTGAAGCAGTAGCTCAAGTAATCTTAAAGGCACTTAAATCATCTATCAGTGTTTGGAATTCATCCAGCTACTATAATTATTCCCTATGATAAGCATCAACTTTCTTGGTTATGTAATTTCATGGATTCTTGGACTGTTGTTAGATGCTCCACTCAAGCTAACTTTGATATTCACTATCCTAAACATCCTTATATACAATTTTGTAGTAATAATTCTGTAATATTCCCAAGAGTTACCTGACAACAACCTATTCCTAAGGCTCCTATGATTTTCACTGATGAATCCAAAACAGGAACTGGAACTATTTGTTATCTAGATAAAGTCCAAACATTCCTTTTCCCTACTCAGATAGTTTATATGTAGTTCAAGATCTCAGTAACTAAGAATGTGCAGGGCTTATTGCCTCAAACTCTACTATTTTTTATCCTTTACGGACTTTACAATAAATGATTTGGGATTGTTATAATTCTTTCTTTATTGGACATATCAGAGCTCATACCAATTTACCTGGACCTTTAGCTCTAGGGAATAATGTAGCAGACAAAGCAACTAAGGATTCCCACATTTTTTTCTGCATTTGAGGCAGCAAAAAATTAT